>NC_084462.1:86412496-86713518 GCF_027409185.1 Cynocephalus volans | reverse complement strand
GTTGGGGATGGAAAAAAGTAAAGAAGCAAATAAGTTTTCTTAGGAATTAAAAATAGGACTTGATTGTTGATTGGGAATAGATTCTTCATGTGTAGTTCTTTTCTTGTTTTCAAAGTCTGAAGGTAGAAACCTTTTGTTTCTTTTTTATGATCCCATAGATAATTTTTTATTACAAAAACATTCCTGGTATAGGGTTAGGAACAGACCTCCAGTCCTCCTCTGGGTTTCTGTGTAATAAGTACCATTATGTAAAAGGGAACACAAAGGTGAATTTTATGGAAATTGTTAGGGATCTCAGCTAATGGCCAGAGTTGAAGTGCTATGTTTTCTAGTTTTCAAGAGAATACTTTCCTATTATTGTTATCCATATAAGATCACTCTTTATAATGAAAAATTGGGCTGGCTGTTTAGCTCTGTTGATTAGAGCATGGTACTGATAACACCAAGTTCCAGGGTTCAATCCCTGTCTGTACTGGCCAACTGCCAAAAAAATTTAAAAGTTTTTTAAAATTTGAAAAGTGTAATGAAAAATTGTCTTATGCCACACATGAGATTCAGCATATTGGGAGGTGTTGCAAAAGAGGGTTGGCCCCTTTGTGTCACTTCTCTGGCTGCCTCCCGTTTTCAAAGCAAGGAAATACCCAGGAATATGAGACAAGGCAGTATCACCTCTTCGGCTTTTGACAAGCAAAAGGATGCTGCTTACTTTGTCTAGTCAGCCCTTGTTAGTCCCGGACTTTTAGTGAAAATTCAAAGTAGGGACTACAGGTGACGACTTTAATCCATTGCTTTTGACAGCCCCCCCTCCGCTCCCCCCCGCCATGCTCTGCTCTTCCATTTTCACTACTCTCAGTCAGTCCATGCACTCAGAAAGGCTGTATCTATGTGGAAACCCAGGGACACAGCTCTTGCTATGAGTATTTCAGGTGTGCCTTGGGTCATGTACAGCAATGACAGTGGTTGCTGCCAGTACATCCTAGTGCGCACGTATAAACATACACATACACACAAAAGTGCAACCTTTCACATTATGTTTAATCACAAACAAGTAAACTGTAATCTCCTAATATCCTAGTGTGATATACATGCTTTTATCATGAGAAAGTCTATATGGTGAAATGGAAGTCATTATGAAGAAATATCATATAGGTAGTCATTTCACATTCTTTTGTAATAGAATTATTCTCTGTTACATATGTGTATACTGAGCAGTTATTAAGCATTAAGAAAACTATTTTTTATTGCCATCTCAGGACACTTAAAAACTAAAGGGTGTTTCTTGCTGGTAGGATACTCTCTGCAGAAAATGTGTATGAGCCTGTTTTAATAATAATGTAAGTGAGTATACCTAATTTAAAAAAAAACAAAAAAACAAAAAAACACTTCTTTGTTTGGAACACTTTTACATTGCTGCCCTAAAGTGCTGCAATGAAAACTTTAATGCCTATATTGCATTCTAGTCTATAATTCTTTCTTGTATGGATAATCTCTGGAAGCATATAGCATTGATGTTCTTGGTGATCATAATGGCTGATTCATTCTCTTTGGCAGAATGCCCTTCTGCCTGCAGGGTTCCGGCAGAAAAACCAGACGTCAAAGTCCGCTACAGGGCCGTTTGATAGAGAACACCTCCTTTCATATCTGGAGAAGGAAGCATTAGAGCATAAGGACAGGGAAGATTATGTGCCCTACACTGGAGAAAAAAAAGGTAAACCCCACAATTTACTGTTTGATAGCACTTGATTTTTCTTTTTATAAGTAGGGCTGGAGAAAATCCTATCTTTAGAGATATGTCATTGGTAGCCTTAAAGATATGATACTGTTGACTTAAAAATGTTTTTGGTAGTTTAGACACTTTTACATTTTTCATTAACTTGGCCAATATGTTTCTTTTTAATGATTTGTTGGTGAGGTTTTATTACACAGTGATTTTGTATAACATTCTGTAG
Organism: Cynocephalus volans; assembly: GCF_027409185.1. Lineage (NCBI taxonomy): Eukaryota > Metazoa > Chordata > Mammalia > Dermoptera > Cynocephalidae > Cynocephalus > Cynocephalus volans. The sequence goes on along the minus strand of NC_084462.1, from coordinate 86,711,569 downwards.
TTTTCTACTGTCACGAATCTAAAAGTGTGCTGAGATGAATTTCTAAATCCATTAGTGTATTACAAAACGCAAATAATGTTAAACTGCCCTATTCTAACTCTTGTCTATAGTGGAATGCCATAAAACAGTTCATGCCCTATTTTCGAAGACCGTTTTTAAAAGATATCCTACAGCTGTCCTTAGTAATTCATGGTTATAATTGTTAATGCTTCATAATCATTACTTTCAGGAAATTTCCATAGTCCATGTCCTTCCCATTGCAGTGTTAGATCTTATATATCCTCAGTGGAGATTGAGTATAGCTTTGTTTTTGTTGTTATAGTTTGGCTGAACAAGGTCTATATTTTATTTGTATAATGTAATGTAGCTATACATGAAATGTTAAATTTATTTATCTTTGCTTAATGTAATGTTTTTCTTTTCTTTTATTATTATTACCATATTCATAATTACAAATCATGATTTTTCCTTATGCCCTTTACCCAACCTGACCCTCCCCAAACCTCCTTCCCCAATCTCTAGTGTTTTTAAAAGTTCTATATGTAATAACGCTTAAGTGAAATAGAATAAGCTTCTCAGCTTTTAATAGGTGTTGGCCTAAAAAGCCAAATTCTACTTGCATTCTCTTTTGGGATATTGTAAATGGAATATTGGGGACTGGTGGCAGCAGGAGCAGAGCTGAAGATCAACTCTTCCAGACACTTTGTTTGTTTTCAATTTTATTTATATTTATTTTTGTGGGATACAGTGTGTTGTTTGAATACATGCATATACTGCACAATGATTCACTTCGGGTAGATAGCATAGTTTTGTACCTGTGAGTCCACCCCCAGGCACTGTTTTTACATCTGAATTTGTGGTAGTCCAGGCAGGAAGAATATAGTGCTTTCTCCCAGTGAGACTTTGGCTTTTTATTTGGGAAGGAAGCCTTTCTCAAGAATTTTGGCCAGAGCTATGTCACATGGCTAGCCCCTAACTGCATGGGAAGATGGAAGATTCACTTTGGCATTCCAGTCTCTATAGTAGAGGAAGACTAGTGATTGACTTTTGAGTAGGTAATCCACAAGATGTGCATCAAGCTTTTTCAAAATTATATATCACCTCTAGCCCCTCTGTTCTTTCTTTTCTTTTGATCCCACCTCCCCTTCATCTCTAAGGATTTTTGCTGCATGTATTAGGGTTCTCCAGAGAAACAGAACCAACAGGATATGAGGGTTGGGTGGTGGATTTATTTTAAGGAATTGGCTCACGTGATTATGGAGATTTTATAAGTCCAAAATTCAGCAGGCCAGAGACTCAGGGAAGAGTTGCAGTTGTGTACCCAAAGGCAGTCTGCTGGCAGAATTCCTTCTCTCTTAGGGAAGATCAGTCTTTGTTATATTAAGGCCTTCAACTGATTGGATGAGGCCCATCCATGTGATGGAGGCTGATCTGCTTTACTCAGTCCACTGATTTAAATGTTAATCTCACCCCAAAAACACCTTCACAGAAACATCCGGAATGATGCTTGACCAAATATCCAGGCACTGTGGCCCACCCAAGTTGACCCATAAAATTAACTATCACACTACTGTTAGAGATGGGAATGTCATGTCCCTTAGGTGTTTGATGCCAGAAAAAATGTTGAAAATCAGTCTAGACTTGTGAAGTGTGGAGAGTCATGATGATAGGCAAAGGCATTTGTTCCTTTGTATTTGTCATAGAAAAGTCTGCTGGTTATATTTTCGTCTGTACAACCATACCTGTACCAGTGTTTATAGCTCTCATTCTGCTTATCCTGCTTTTCATCCTGCTTATTCTGAGCAGAACATGATTTTATACCAACAAACATTGGTTGATCACCTCTTACTTTTCTGTATGTTTCAGGTGGACTCTAGGGATATAATTAGGGAGAAGAATGGAGGTAGAAACAGAGGGAGGGATGTGAGAAAAAGAAATGTCAGAAAAACAAAGGAATCTGAGGACGAGAAGAAGAGAAAATAAAAGATGTGAAGGAGAGCTGAATTTGTCCCAGGCTGACCCAATGTGCTCTTGTTTCACAATCTCCAGTTACCTAGGAAAAGATCTTGGAGGATTAGACGAAATAGGAAAGAAAGTAGAGAATTATGGAAAATGAAAAAAATGAGAGGGGAAGAAATGATAGAGGTAAGGAATATTGGTGACAATAAGAAAAAATGTATCCTCAACTGTAATGGAATAGTTTTTGTTTCCTTTTTATCTTTCTAAAATTTTATTTCTTATTTTAGGTTTTAGATGGGTAAGAAATAATGGAAGTAGTTGAATTAAAAAGCAAGTAATTTTGCATTCACAATCAGTGAAATTTTTTGGTAATACTTTCAATATTTTTCTGCCTCTTTGAGCTACATATATCTGTTAAATGCTCTTTATGGACAGCAATGATGCAATCATTAAGACCATGGCATTTTAAAAAAATAATGACTTTTTTATACCGCTCAGTGAACTATAAAGTAAACACACCTATATAATTACCTGGGTCAAGAAATTATCATCACCTCCAGAGAGTCCCCTTCATGCTCTCTCCCAGTCACTTTTGCCTTTCTTCTTCCCTAAGATGACACCCACATAGCTTCTAATGCAATAGAATAGTTGTGCCTTTTTGGAACTTTATGTAAGTGGAATCATACAGTCTAGGTATCTGCCTCATCTGTGTTGTACTGTTTTTTTTGAGGGCCAGATTTGTTAATGGATACAGTGAAATCACTGTGAAGGAGCATATGGGTGATTATTACCAAACAAAAGATGTCCATTCTGCGTCGTGAAGGAGTGCTCCAGAACCGCAGAGACGAGTTTTTAAGTTTCAACAGTCCACTCAATGGAAGCAAGTACTCCTAAACTGGGCAGAGTCAAGCCTTATAAGCCATGTCATGGTGCCATAGACTTGAAGAAGGGCAAATCCCTCCTCAACAATTGGAGAACTTTAGCTGTAGAGCTCTGCTTTGAAATATAGTGAAAAGCCAGCTGCAGTGTTCTCAGAACCACCCTAGACTCTCATCCTTAAACCAGTTAGCCTTGGTTATCCTATGTCTGCCTTTCTTTCTTTGTATCTCATCCCCAAGATCCTGGTCATATTCCAGAAGATCATCAGAATAATTCTTCTACATCTTATTAGCATGCTTCCAAATCAAGCTAAATGTGAATCCCTTCCTTAGCTCCAAAAATCCATAAGTTTGTTTTCTTAAGATACCTCTCCTATGACTCTTTGCCCTGAACACCTGCATTGAGTCCCAGATTTTTTTACTTAATAGTTTATTTCAGAGGAGATAGACTTTCAGATTGAAAATGATTTCCTAGACAGTAAAGGTTCTTCTAGATCTTCATAAAACAGTTTGCAGACCTACCTCTGTTGAGAAAGAAAAGCATTTGAATTTTTTGGTACACTTGGACTAGTCAGAATCATAAAATGTATCATTGGTCTCTAAACTAAATGATTCTTCATATGAAGATGACTGACCTCAGAGTTCAGTACCCAGTGGCAATATTAGCTTTCTGTAGCAGGGAATGTTATAGCAATGTCACTTAGTTCTTTGAACTCCTTCCAAGTTATGTGCCAAAAATCACATAGTGATCTCTCATGATAAATTATTTTTAAAGATCAGATAACTGCCCAATTTTTTTAAAAGCAAAAAATTGGAAACCAATGAAAGGATTATTTACCCTGCTTTCTCATATTCTGAGACTAAACTAAATGACAATCTATTATTATTCTTTCACTTAAAGTTTCTGGAGCTAAGATTACACAGAACTGGTCAAGACAGGAGGGAATCCTCATAAAACTGAAAATTTTGCACATTTTAGGATTTTTCCATCTGGCCAACAACAAAAGCTATATATTCATTCCAAATTTTGTGTTCCTAGGTCGCCTTAAAATGTTTTTTAGAAACCTAATAGACTAAGAGGGGCACTTGAAAGTTATTATATGTAGATATGTATATAAATTAGTAATTGCCTTTCATGATTGTGAAGTGAATGTTTATAATTGTACATTTTACAGAGTTGAAAGTATATGTCAGCATCTGAGAAGAAGAATTAATGCTAATTAAGTGAAGTTCAAGGCGTTATGTCCTAGAGGCATTTGGGGAAATATTTTGTTCTACACTATTGTTTACTTCTAATCATTTAGTTTTATTAGCAGCATAAAGAAGGTATTAGGCAACTAGTAAGGGTATCGCTGACGAAAGATGTGTTAAGGACTGTTTTTAAGTGCATTATTTACAGGAGAACCCACAACATACATCTGTTAAATTCATCTAAATCTAAAAAGCTCATGGTAGGAGTGGCATTGTGGTATCAAGTAATCTTGGCAAAGATTAATGGAAATGTCTTTTCTTATGAGTCCACTATGTTCAAAATGTTGAGAAACTAAACCAAGGACATAATTTCAATATATATTCCTTTAATTCAAAGATACAATGTTAAAATGTCGGAAAGTTTTTTAACCTCTCCTCCTTGAAAATTTGCAAAATATGCAAGGCATAGACCAATACAGTGGTGAAGGAGAGTATTCATCTCACTCTTTCTCACTCCTGAGAAATACAGTCTGACTAGTATAGCTGGTTATTATTTCCCATCATATTTTTATATATCATTAATATATTTTCTCAAAGATAGATAAGGCATAGAGCCTTGCTGTGAATTTGTCACTTGGAAAAATAATTTGCCTCAGTCTTTAATATTTCTAACTGCCTCCTGTTTTGCTTTGCTTTGCTTTGCTTTGCTGACTCCTCCCCATTGCTAATATCACGCTACACCCTTACCTAGACTAAGATTTTTTTCCATGTCCTGTACTTCATGGATGGACCAGAGCCATGGCTGCACCTTATAACTACACAGAGGTGTGTGTGTAATTCCATCTGAGCTGCTGATTCACCCAGGATGGTCTCCTCCCTCCTTGCAGAGCACTCCTATTCTCCCTGTTGGTTTTGGGGGTAGAGCCATCTATTCTTTTTTGTTGTTTTTCCCTTCCCCACCCTGAGAATGGAATGCCCTTGGGTTCTTTCCCAAGAATCCCACATGCCCTGGTTTTCTAAAGGTGAAACCAGATTGCCTTACACTAAGTACTTTGCATATATTTTCCAACTTATTTATTCACAGTTACCTTAGCTTTCCATAAAACTTAGTAACTCTTCTAAAAGAGGCTTCCCTCACCTTGCTGAGTACGTGCTAGTTTTTTTGAAGGAAAGACAGCTCTGATCCCTTAGTAAGCCAGAAAGATCATAGTTAGAACCTGCCTAAATCAACGGGATTACATAATTGCCAGTGGGCAATTGGTTTCAACTAAATTCAAGATAAAGACTGGCTCTTATTTTTGTAGTCATATTTTGTGAGTTCTAAATGTACTTTGTACACCTCTGAAAAGTGGTCGTCCCAGGCACTGAAGCTCATATTTGAAACGGGCTGCTTAAATTAGTCATTCAGATGCTGGCATCTCCTTTTCAGACTGGTCACTGTATCATTTGAATGATTCACTTGTTACTACTTTGGGGTACAGAATCAGCCAGATGGACGGTTCATCACTCATGTTAAGACACTGTTTTATGGAAAACCTTCCTTGGATAACTACACTTACTGTGGATTGTCCTTTTCCTCCAACATTTCTCTATAGAATTGACATACTATAGAGTACTGCTTTTAATTGTTTCAGCATCATGTACTATGAGGCTCTGTTATTACTTTTTTTTTTAGGATTGTTATGTTTTCTTGATGAATTGTCCCTTTTGTTGTTAGGAAATGACCTTCTTTATCCCTGGTAATCTTTGCTGTAAAATCTACTTTGTCTAATATTAATAAGGCCAATCTTGCTTTCTTTTCCTTAGTGTTAGTATAGTATATCTTTTTTATTTGTCCCATCTGTTCTTTGTTCCCTTTTTACTCTTTTTGTTAATCTTCCATGTCTCTACTTAACTTTTTGAATATATGGGATATAATTATAATAACTGTTTTACTGTCCTTGGCTGCTAATTTTATCATCTTGCTTAGTCAGTTTGGGTAGATTGATTTTTTTCCTCCTCCTTATGGATCGAATTTTTTGCTTCTTTGCATTCTAGGAATTTTTTATTTGATAGCAAAAATTTTAACTTTGGGGTGCTGAATATATTGGTATCCTTATAAATATTCTTGAGTTTTGTTCTGGGACATGATTAAGTCTCTTGGGAACAGTTTAATTCTTTAGTGTCTTGCTTTTAAGATTTGTTAGGGGAGACTTGGAGTATTGTTCAGCCTTGGGCTAATTATTTCCCCACTAATGGTGCAAGACCCTTTTGAGTTCCCTACTCAATTATGAGCTTTGGGAATTCTGAGGTTTTCCAGTCTGGCTGGTGGGGACAGGTTCTATTCCTAGTCCTGTATGAACATGGCACTATCACTTCTAATCTTTCAGATGGTTCTTTCCTTGGCTCAAGGTAGTTTACTCATGTACACATGTTGATCGGTGCTCTGCTGAATACTCAAGGCAACCCTCTGCACATCTCCTGGGTTCTTTCTCTGTGCAGCTGTCTCCATTCTGATCCTCTGTCCTGCAATGGTCTTTTCTGTTCCTCAGTCTGTCTCTGTAGCTCAGAGACTTCACCATGCTCTTCCTGAATTCCTGCTCCCTGCTCTGCAGCCTGGAAACTTTGTCCAGGCCGTAGCTAGGCAATCGTAGGGCTCACCTCCTTTTTTACCCCCATCTCTCAGGGATCACTCTCCTTTGTTGACTGATGATCAGTGTCCTGAAAACCATTGTTTCATATATTTTATCCATTTGGGGATTGTTTCAGGCAAGTGGGTAAATCCTGTCTCTGTTATTCAATCTTGGCTGGAAATAGAAGTCTGCAGAATAAGATACTGTAGATATTCTGTTTTCCCAACTAGCATGTTAGCTTCCCCAAGTAAAGGATCTCTTATTTTATTTTCCTTGTGGTGTCATTCTAGCTCATTATCTAGTATACAAAAGCTCACTAAACATTTTTTGAATAAATAAGCATTTATTGGTGACCATATTGCAGTATCAAGCAGGTGTCGTGTGTCGTTGGGTCAAAACAAAAATGCTTTTTCAGGATCTGCCCCCTCATCCTTTAGTTTGGTTGATTTGAAGTTTTGTGCTTCCTGTCAAAAGGTATATCTCACAGTCCCTTGGAGATTATACTGGCACATTGCCTTAAATTTTTTCCGGAATCAGGCCACTTATAAACAAAAAAACACAGTAAAGTTAGTGAGGACTTTTCAACTCTGTAGGAATGAAAAAATAAGAGTCATCTCTGTTTTTTGTTATTATATTGTTATATACTCAGTAAGGATGGGAGCTATGACTAAGATAATTCTTAACATGTGTTGTAGCTATAACTTGGTATCAGAGCAAAAGAGATAAGAACTAGTAAAGAAAGGTCCTGGCAATAAAATTGTTAATGTGGTCCACAGTATCTCTTACTGATTTTGTGACAATAACAAGGATCTTGGCAGGATATTTCTTTTCTTTTCTTTTCTTTTTTTTTTTTTTGGCACAAACATGGGTTTGGATCAATGCCATACATTTAAATTACTGTTATATGAGTTCTTATCTTGGTTTCTTCCATTTCCTTATTTTGTAGTTGCAGAAACATTACTGAACTATTTTAACATTCTTAGCAACCAAGAGTCAAACCCCTGTTTTTGTTTTGTTTCTTTTGGGGGTGGAGGATGTATCATTTCATACTTATCTGACAGATTTTTTCTGATCTAATCATCGCTTATTTTCAAATTTTGCTACAATGTAAAGAATTATAATTTCAATTGTAAAAAATTTCAGCTTTGGACTTTGCTATGTTAAATAGGGAAAAATTAAAGTCAGATAGAATGCTGTCTACTGAAGGATAAAAATGAGTAGCTGCTTTCTAAGACATTATGCTATTTCAAATAATACAGTATTTAAAGTTATAAATCATTGTGGGTTTGTTTTTTTTTTTAACACCATATTTCAAGGAAAGGAAAAATAGATCAATTCAGGACAATTCACCCTAATTTTGTCAGGACTATAATTATACTGATTAGTGGTTATCAACCTGTGTGGGTTAAGAATCAGAATCACCTCTGGAGCTTTTTTACAAATACTTATGCCTCGCCAATCCTCATACCCTAAATTTAAGAACCACTGATATAGATTCTTGGAACTGTATGGTTTTCAGTCCTCCTGGATTGTTAGTTTGTTTTGGAAAACTCTGTCTCTTTCTCTCTGTGTCTCTGTCTCACTCTCACATGTAAGAAATTTTAGGGGCAATAAGAATAAGGAATTAATGTGTATCTATTATGTTTACTATATACCTTTATATATGTTCCTTTATATATGTTACATCATTTTATCAGAATGAGATTAATATTTCTATAAGGAAATAATCCATGACTTGAAAAAAGCACATCAGAATCAAGGTGATCATAATAAAGTAGAATACAATACATCTGTTAATTGATGATTTTGGATAAAAGTAATGTTAAATTGGTTGTGTATGTCCCTACTCTCTGCAAAAACACCCACACACTACCCTACATAATACCTCTACATCTATTAATAGCCTAACATTTCACTCATCCTGCAAGACAAGGCACACACCAGATTAACCATTATAAAGGAGATCTGTTAGATTTGTCAGTGTCTCCTAGTCATTAAGATTTTAAAATCTAATTTATACTGATATAAGATTAATTTAAATTAACATAAGTTTAGCAAGGCATTTTCTGTTATATGAAATTGCTCCAGTATTTTGCTAATTATGTATATCTCAGAAAACAACTGATTTTGAGTAAGAAGCACATACACACTTTGGCCCAGTTTGTTTCAGAAAATTATCTCTTTTTTTCTTTTTACATTTTAGAGGGCCAAATATAAATTTACTCAAGAAGATGTTTTTTAAATATCTAATGTTTACTCAAATATAAATTTGCTCTAATATCTAATACATCAGCCCCTTTGTGGTTTTTTTAAAGGCCTTTATTAGTAAAAATAATACACTTATGATGTAATTCTCATATGAAATTTACCCATTTAAGGTATTTAATTCAATAGTTTTTAGTACATTCATAGAATTATGCAACCATCACTACTATCTTAAGTTTAGAACATTTTCCTTACCCCAAAAAGAAACCCTATACCCATAAGAGGTCAATCTCCATTTTCCACTTTACTCTCTAGCCCTACGCAACCACTAATTTACTTTCTGCCTCTCTAAATTTGCCTATTCTGAACATTTCATATAAATGGAATGATACAATATGTATTCGTGACTGGCTCTTTTCACTTAGCATAATGTTCTGGAGTTTCTTCCACGATGTAGCATGTATCAATATTTCATTCCTTTTTATGGCCAAATAATATTCCATTGTGTGGCTGTTCCTCATTTTGTTTGTCCAATCATCAGTTGCATTTGGGTTGTTTCTTCTTTTTAGCTACTATGAATATGCCGCTCTGAACACTTGTATACGTGTTGTATATATTTTCATTTCTCTTAGGTATATACCTAAGAATGGAATTGCAGGGTCAAATGGTAATTATGTTTAACAATTTGAGGAACTGCCAGGCTGTTTTCCAAAGTGGCTGCATTATTTTATATTCTCAGCAGTAATGGCCCCTGGTATCTGTGGGGGATTGGTTCTAGGACCCCCCATCAACACCAAAATCTGCAGGTGCTCATGTCCCTGATATAAAATGGCACAGTATTTGTATATAATCTGTGCACATCCTCCCATATACTTTAAATCATCTCCAGATTACTTATAATACTAATACAATGTCTGTACATCTCTTCATTTCTGTGGATTCAACATAGTACTCAGTACATGGCAAATTCAAATTTTGCTTTTTGGAACTTTGTGGATTTTTTTTTTTTTTTCAAATATTTTGATTGTGAATCCGTGGATGCAAAACCCATGGATACAGAGGGCTGACTGTATGAGGGTTCCAGTTTCTCCACATCCTCACCAATACTTGTCTGTCTTTTTGATTGTAGCCATCCTAGTGGATGTGAAGTGATATTTTGTGGTTTTAGTTTGCATTTCCTGAATGACTAATGATATTGAGGATTTCTTCATGTACTTTTAGAATCTATATATCTTTTTTGGAGAAATGTCTCTTCAGATCTTTACTGATTTTTAAATTGGGTTGTCTTTTTATTATTGATTGGTAAGCATCCCTCATACATTCTGGATACAAGTTTCTTATCAGATATATGGTTTGAAAAAAGTTTCTCCGATTTGATTATTGTCTTTTCACTTCCTTTATTTTTAAGCTCGACTGTCATTTATTAAGTTCTTATTATGTGCAAGCACTTTACAAGCGTTATTTCATTTTATCTTTACAACAACCCTTCGAGTAGGTATTATTATCTCCAGATTACATATAACATGAGTATCAGCTGTGACAACCCTTTCCTTTGAGATTTACATAAGCTTGGTGTGAATCCCCATTTTACGAAAAAACAGTGCTTGATGGTATCATTTGCCCCACAGAAGCTTTTAATTTTGATGTAGTCCTATTTATCAATTTTTTTCCTTTGTCCCTTGTGCTTTTGTTGTTATATCTAAAAACCATTGCCTAACTCAGAGTCATGGAGATGTCCTCTTATGTTTTTTTCTAAGAGTTTTATAGTTTTAGCTCTTACATTTAGGTGTGTAACACATTTTGAGTTAGTATGGTTTGAGGTAGGTGGTCTGACTTTATTCTTTTGCATGTGACTTTCCAATCGTCTTACTACCATTTGTTAAACACTATTCTTTCTCCATTAAATTATTTTAGTATCTTTGTAGAAAATCAATTGACTATAAGTATAAGGGTTTGTTTCTAGATTCTCAGTTTTATTCCATTGATCTAAATGCCTTTCCTTATGTACATAATACAGTCTTGATTACAGTAGCTTTGTATTAAATTTTGAAATGGGGAAGTGTGAATCCTCCAACTTTGTTCTTTTCAGGATTTTTTTTTGATATTCTGGGTCCCTTGGTTTTCAATATGAATTTTAGAGTCAGCTTGTCACTTTCTGCAAAAAAGCCAACTGGGATTTTGAAAGGGATTGTATTTCTTAGATCTATAAATCATTTGGAGAGAGTTTCTTAGATTTTGTACTCATAATACTAAATTTAGGTCCTTCCTGGTTACAAAATTAATTTCTTTACTTTGAGATTTCTGTAACAAAATTTTGTGTATACACATTAAAAAATAATTTCTTACAGTGTATAAACTAACCATGAAGAAAATATGAAGTAATTATTTTTTGTGTTGTTAAAAACACAATATGGTGTGGGCTAAATACTTCTACAGCAAAAATGTCTACATATGGAGAATTTATCATAAAGAGGAATGCCACAAGAGGTACCAAACTACACCAGAGCTGTGTAAAAATAGCAAAATTCTGTATCACAGAAAAATTTCCATAGGTTCTTGAGAGTTTTGTTTTGCTTTATTTTTTCTGATGAGATTCATTTTGTATTTGTAAGCATTAGTAAAAGGTTATGTATGGGGGGAAATTAGATATGAATAATGCCTCTTAAGGAATGTGGATGAGGATTACAAAAATAAGCATTCTTGGATTTTTATAATGCTTTCAATTCCAATCTCTCTTCAAATTAGACATAGGCAGCTCTTTGATAGCTTGTGTATTTTTTAAATTGACAAGTAAAAATTGTATATTGACAAGTAAAAATTGTATATATTTATGGTGTGCAACATGATGTTTTGATATATGTACACATTGGGCATTCTCTAAATCAAACTATTTAACATATGCATCACCACACAAACTTATTGTGTGTGTGTGTGTGTGTGTAATAAGTAGATTGTGTAGTTTTGTTTAGTCACTGAATACCATAATCCAGTGGTTCTCAACCTTGGTTGCTATGCACTAGAATCCCTAGAGAACTTTTAAAAATTCAGATGCCCCATGCAACACACTAGACTAATTAGACCAGCATCTCTGGGAATGGGACTTGGACACTGGAATTTTATAAAGCTCCCCCTGTGAATCCAGTGTGTATCCAACATTTACAACCACTGCCATAGTTGAAAATGCAGGTGAGATTGAGCTCCGGAAAATGTCATTGTCCTGAAATGGCAATTAAAGGCATGCCCCCTGAACCATATGCCACTTTAATTGTAATATTAACCACTGTGTAAAGTACTATGGAATTATCAGAACATAATGATTTAGATTTGCATTTATCTATGAACCAATAATAAAGGATTAGCTAATCACCGGAACTCCAAAATTTGGTGCTAAGAAGATCGGTTATGCATACCACTATGTAGATAGGCATTTGTTTGGGGGGAAAAGGTCTACTGCTAAAAAATTTTATAAGCCACTAGTTTATTGGCAAAAGCACAGAAGCACTGGCTTCAGAGTTCAGGAACCTGTGTTGTAGTGTTAGCTTTGCTGTGTAACTTTGAACCAGTGTATTTAAATTATACTTTATAAAATAAGTCCACTGGATTGGAGGCGATCACCAAATTATTTATTCAACAAATTGGATTGCTTCCTGTGTTTTAGGCAAAGATGCAGGGATAAACAGAACATGAACCATGCCTTGAAAAGCTCACAGAAGGCAGACACACTCACAGAAGGTATAAATGCAGCTCTAGTGAAATGTTCAGGGAATTAAGGGAGCATAGATGTAGTTCATTTGGTTTCAGTATTGGGACAGACAGTGTGGGTGCCTAATCAGCAACCACTCACAGAACGCTTGCTTTCCTAACCATCCTTTCAGCTGGGGCATGGACATGTGACCCAGTGCTGGTCAGTAAGACCAGAGGAGAAGTCTGCTGGGCAGTGTTCCTTATAAAAGTCAACAGTGGAGAAAGTACTCTTTCTTCTTTCCTGACTTACCGTGTGGGGACATGATACTTGGTGCTACTAAGGTCATCTTGAGACTGTGAAAAGCCTCCATGCTGAGAATGGCCAAAGAGAAAAATGGAAAGAGCTTGGATCCTTGATGTTGACACTGAGCTGCTGAACCAACCCTAAAATCACCTTCCTGTGGACTTATCAAATGAAATATTAAAAATTTTTATTGTTTGAGCCCTTGCTGCTTTAAGAGTGGTCTGTGGATCAGTATCATCTGGGAGGTTAGTTAGAAATGCAGAATCTCAGACCCCACTTCAGACCTTCTGCATCAGAATCTGCACTTTAATAAAATCCCAAGGTGATTGAGGGGCACATTAAAGCTTGAGAAGCACCAGTTTAAACCAGTTTTAATTGGATATTCTGTTATGTGCAGTGAAAAACATCCTTACTGATACAAATACATTGTGGATTGACCAAGTGCCACTTTTTAAATAAGAAAAGACCAGACCAAAAAGTCTTCTGATTCAGACTGTGGTTTTCATGTAACAACCAAAACAAGCAGAATAAGCTACATAATCATAGTTTCTTTAAACCTATCAGAGCGTGAACACACAAACATACAAAGCCCTTCATCTAAGAGATGATCCACTTGTGCTCTCATCCCTGAGTGAAATGTAGGGAGGAGGAGGAAACCACCACAGTGGGGAGTAAGGAGAAATCAGCCTAACTTTTAACAAACTTTTAATAACCGTGTGAACTGGCATGATAGATTAGAATCCAGAAAAGCCCTAAATCAGTGCTGTCCACTAGCATTTTCTGCAGTGATGGAAATGTTCAATATCTGTGCTAACCAGGACAGCAGCTACTAGCCAGATGTGTGTCTGTTGAGCACTTGAAATGTGGCTAGTGGGACTAAGGAACTGAATTTTTTTATTTTTAATTTAAATTTAAATAATTATATGGGGCTAGGGGCTACCGTAATGGACAGTGCAGCCTTAGAGTGAGACTGCAGTAGCCCTCAATTCCTTTCTGCAGGTCATCATTTAGTGCTAGGGAGTGTACTCCAAGAACAGAGGCAATGAAGCAGACCTGAGATAAAATCCCAAAGCCATGGAATTTCATCTGAGGGAGACTGAAGGAAGGGCATCAGAGCTGGGAGAAGTCCTTTCCAGGCCATCCCTACCTTCACAGAGTATAGAGCAGACAACAGTGGGTCTGAAAGAACTTCCAAGGCAGAGAAAGCAGCGGGTGGGGCTGGGGAACAGAAAGAGCTCCCCAGTTACCCATAAGGCTAGCAGCCAGGGCTATATGTCAGGAAGAAATCTCTCTTACTTCACAGTTCAGAAAAATAGGCAGCTCAGCAGATGCCCAGAATCTCACCAGGGTTCTAATCCCAGGCCTTGCCGAAGGGAAACTCCTGATGTTGTCCTTAAAATGTTCAAAGCCAATGAGGAATTCATTCAAACTAAAGTTGCAACAAGGCCCAGATCCAGCTCAACTGCAGAGCATATTGATTCAGCTCTGACCTAAGGGGTGTGCTCCTTTCTGGGAATAAATATCATTTCCTTTAGTCTCTGCTGTGTTTTCATACGAAATGTTCAGTGCACAGTCAAAGATCTTAAGACACATGGCAGCGAGAATATGTGATCCATAGTCAAGAACATAAACAGTCAGTAGAAGACCCCAAGGTGATCCAGATGTTGGTGTTAGCAGTCAGGGACTTTGAAATAACTATGATTAAAATACCAAAGAATCTTGTGCAAGAGGTGAACAGCATGTGGGAAGAGATGGGGAATTTCAGCAGAGACTTGGAAACAATTTTTTTTTTTTAAAAAAAGAACCAAATGGAAATACTAAAAACGAAAAATATAATATCAGAAATTAAGATCCTTTAGATGGGCTTAGCAGAAAATACTTCATCAGCCTTGGTCAAGTTCGTGAGAGCAGTCTATATTGTGGAAGGATTCCGTATGATTATACTGGATGATGCTTACCTTGAACATGAAGTACACAAAACTCACTGCATTGATTATAAGCCCACAAACATTTCCTTTGATAGAGCACTTCATAGACTCATAAGGCCACATAGTCTCACACATTTCCCTGGTAGTTTCTAAAAAGAAAAGAAAATAATTGGCACTTTAAATCCGTATGTAGTATGCCTTTCCAGATAATGAGAGTTAGAATTTTCAACTGTCTTGGGAGAGAAACCAGAGGAAACCTTTGTAACCCAACTCCGACCTTGCATGAAGGCATCTTGTTTGGGCAGCTGGTGCTACAGTTATACCATCATTTTCCATTCCCTTCTTATTTGCAACTTTGCATTGAACATATGTTAATAAACATACTGATTTTCACATAATAAAGACGTTAGGTTTCTAGAGTAACTAGTTTCTTAACAGATAACCTTGTTAGTGTTCATTGAGCCTTAGAGGAACAATGACCAAAAGTTTCAAAATGCTACTCAGGACATACAGAAATTTCTTTGTAATTAGAACCTGAATTTCTGGAATCATAATTGCTTCTGCTGTTCCCCAAGTGACTGTAACAGTTTGTTACATAAGAATAAGAAATTGGATTCTGGGCTTTTAAAAATCTTATCTAAAGTCTTACAGGGTTTTTTCGGTTTATTCCTTCTTTCATTTATCTATTGTTTCAGTATTTGTAAAGTAACTCATAATTACTTCAAAAAGAGCCTATTTTTATTTCCACAGATGGAAAAATTTCTCAGTTGATCAAATCTTTTCTTTCCAACTTGTACAGCCAAAGTATTACCCTGGAAACTTTTAAGTCCTTATTGAAGATGGAACAGAATCACTGCAGATGTTAATTTTGACTCTTCCTTCAGCTTCAGTGTTTGTTAGAACGATAAAATGGTAATGAATTAGTAGCAGTAGTAGTGGAATTAACAAAGTGCTTTATTTTACAGGGAAAATATTCATCCCCAAACAGAAACCTGTACAGACTTTTACAGAAGAAAAAGTATCTCTTGATCCAGAATTAGAAGAAGCTTTGACAGGTGCTTCTGATACAGAATTGTGTGACCTCGCAGGTATCTCCTAAAACAAATGAACGAATGAATGAGTGTGGGGTGAGGAGGGGAATACTAGCATATATCTCTGTGTACATTATACAAATGCTTGCTTTGCCTAGCAAAGTGCGGTTCAGTCAGTAACCACATATTTGTCTTTATATTTTACATGCTAAATCTGACGTAAAGGACTTCATTTCTTTAAATACTCTCATGATTGGGGCTGGCCGGTTAGCTCAGTTGGTTAGAGCTCAGCCTTGTAACACCAAGGTCACGGGTTCAGATCCCTATGCCGGCCAGCCACCAAAAAAAAAAAAAAAACTCTCATGGTAAAAATTTTTTTTCTTTTTTTTTTTGTTGGGGAGGGGATGGCTGGCCAGTACAGGGATCTGAACCCTTGACCCTGGTGCTTGGCGTTATCAGCACTGGCTCTAACCAAGTGAGCTAACTAGCCAGCCCTCAATGGTAAAATTTTTATATAAATAGAATTTATTGTTTTATTTGACATCTTTTCCCATGTTGCCACATTTGAAAGTCTTTCTAAAAAATCGTTAATCAGCTGGTGCTTGGCTAGAAGCTGTCCCACCCGAGTACTGGAAAAGAGTCTTCAGGGTCAACTGCTGCCCCATTTTATCAGAAGACCCAGAGATGGGTAACTGGAAAGTAGATGGAACAGTCACTCTTTAGCCACACTCACCACTTGCTCAACTTTTCCGAAGTGTATATGGAACAGTCTAAACCTCCCTGTTATTTTCATCATTGCCAACTTCTTATCTGGACCAGTATCTCCCCCACCTACCCACACACACACCCATTTTCCTAGATAGAAATATGTGATACTTTGGGAGATCTTCGTACCAAATGACCCCGAAAACTAACATGTTTGAAAGTAGTGGTGATGGTTCTTTGGGAAGGAACTTGGAAAGGGATGCATCAAGGTGTGGGCCAAAGCCAGAGCAAGTGGCTTGTTCCTTGAGGGACTGAGGACTGATGGATTTGCCAATGGTACAGTCATCGGAGTGGAATGGGCCAGGGGCATACTGTAACTTCTGCCTCACGTGTGCACAGGGTATGAAAAACCCAAACCACATTTATTTTCCCTCCCAAGTGTCATTTTTGAGGGATGCCACTTTATTCTTAAATATGAGAACTTATCCATACTTTTAGAATGCAGATGTGAATAACTGATATGAGACTAACAAATGTAAAAATAGTGAAGGTTAAGTTGAAAATCTGCCTTTTGTTACATTATGTTCCTAGAAATCTTGTGAGACCCATGAATAGCAAAAATAGATCATTTCAATTTTCTCTGTTAGCCACCAGGTGGAGCTAAGCATAGATCTATGATTAAGGTTAGGCTGGCTCCAACTATGTGAAGAAATTTGGTGTTTTGGAAATCTAAATTCAGAAATGTGGGGGGAAATACCAAGGGTATTGATGAGAATGAGATTGCAGATGATTTTTAATCACTTTGTCTTTTTTTTCTTTGTCTGTATTTTTTCCTTTTTTGGCTACAAAGTCTGTATTTAATTTAGTAGGAAAATGTCTGGAGAATTTTAAAATTATTGATAGAAATTTTTGGTTGTAAAATTAATTTTTTATGTTTAAAATAGATGGAAATAAAAACTAACTTCCTTTCTGTATTTATAGCTATTCTTGGGATGCACAATTTGATAACAAATACACAATTCTGTAATATGGTGGGAAGTAGTAATGGTGTCGACCAAGAACATTTTTCAAGTGAGTACTTAAAATGCTTTGTGAATACCAACTCTTCATTAAATATATTTTGTTCTCTTCATGTATCAATTTTAGTATTTATATTCCAAACATTGTATATATGTACTTGAAACCTGAAATTTCGGTTTTATGCTACTGATATAGTAAGCTACTGAAAACAGAATATTAAATGTTTTATGCTTATTTTGTGTGTCAGCAAATGTAATAAGAACCATTCTCACCTCACTGAATTATACTAACAGTCTAAAAGCTAGCCAAACTTGTTTTTTGTTGACATGTTATTATCAGTGTTATTAATTTTCAAGAAATCCACAACAGTGCTCACAAAGAAACTACATTATAAAATCAGATTCAGTAGAAACCACAAAAGTATTCAGTCCCTAAACATTTCAGACTGATGTGAAGTATTAAATAGCCTAACCAAAGCTTTTTTAAAAAAATCACTTACAGGGTTATTTTTAAGTTACCAAGGCAATACATGCTTTCATAGCACTTTTAAACAACACATAAGTGTACCTGGTAAGAAGTGAAAGTGTCTCCATTCACAGTCATCATACCCTGTACTCCCCCCCTCACCACCGTACTGCTATCTAGACTTTGTTCTATGTTTACATAAATGTATATATGTATACATGTTATATATAAATAGTCTTTTATTTGTTACAAAAATGGGATCATACTATAAATGTTTCCTGACAGTTAATTTTTCAATAGTAATACTATTGGCTAATTTCTTTGAATGGACCATGTTCTTCTGTGCACAGCTCCTGAATGCGGATTATTCTCATTTAATCCTCACAACAATTCTATGAAATAGGTATTATTATTATTATGTTCTTTAATTTGTATGTGAGGGAGCTGAGATTTTAGAGTGATTTAGTAACTAGCCTCAATGTTATGCAAAGTCAGTGGTAAGGATTTTAACCCATCATCCTATATAGTATATTACCTAGAAATGTATCATGTGTCCTAGTTAGTACATATAGATCTACCTCATTCAGACATGTGCATAACATTCCATTTTATGATATTCTATAATTTGGCCAGTCCCCCTCATTTTTAACTTTTTATCATAGAAATGTTCAAATACACATAAAAGAAGAGAGAATAAGATATCTGTCACCCAGCTTCAGCTGTTTTTAACATTTTGACAGCCTTGTTTTATCCATCTTCTGCCTCCTTCCCTACCCACCCCCTATACTTTTTTGCTGGAATATTTTAAAGAAAATCCTGCTCATTTGTATTATTTCACCCATAAATATTTCTGTATACGTCTCTCACAAATAAAGTCTTTTCTTGTAACATAACCACAATGCCATTATCAAAGTTAAAAGCTAACAATAATTCCTTCATATCATCTAATACCCAGTCCATGACCAGATTTCCCTTATTTTATCAAAAGCATCATTTCGTAGTTGATTCAAATAAGGACCCAAATAAAAATTATGCATTGTGTTTGGTTGTCTTTTTGGTCATTCTTAATTTCTCTTCCTCAACCTCTTTCCCTCTTTTTCACACCTTTTTTTTTTTTTTTTTTTTTTTTTTTTAACCATCAAGGGGATCACAACCCTTGGCTCGGTGTCATCCGCACCACACTCAGCCAGTGAGCGCACCAGCCATCCCTATATAGGATCTGAACCCACAGCCTTGGTGCTACCAGTGCCACACTCTCCCGAGTGAGCCACAGGGCCGGCCCACACCATTTATTTCTTGAAGATACTGGATTATTTGTCTTGTAGAATTTTCCACATTCTGGATTTGGCTGATTGCAACCTCATTGAGTCATTTTATGTTTTTCTATCTCCTATGTTTCTGTAAACTGTTGGTTCTAGCAGCTTGATCAGATTAAGGTGCAGGGATTTTTGGCAAGAATGCTTCAGAGGTGGTGATTGAATCACATTAGGAAGCTTATGAAGTCAGTTTTTTCCTCTTCAGGGGATGTGCTAAGATTGATCAGTGGGTTCAGATGTTGGCAACCTAATCCATCCTCTTTAAAGTTTCCCATGTACCTTTTACCTAATGATTTCAGCATCCCAGTGATTGGCTCCATTATTTCATTAAGGAGCAAGGCTCTTTAAATTTAAATACATACATTCTGTGGAGTGGGAAAAGAAATCTTTTGGTTTTATAACATTCTGAACTCATTCAATTTCCATTCAGCGAGGAAGCTCTTTCCCATCTCCCATCTCCCTTCAGCTGCTGTCTTGAAGACTGCTTTGCTGAACTTAAGTGGGAGGGAGCCCACTTATTCCTGTTTAGCAGAACTATTAGAAGCTTTTCTCTGTATTGAACCAAATTCTGCCTCTTGTCAATCTGTACCTGTTCGAAACCAGCCTTTCAGAACAACATGAAATTTGTCTCTTCTCCTTCTACAGGATAAATCTGAAAACAACTAGCATACCTTCTTTTAATATATACTTCTCTGGGCTAAATGTATTCATATTTTTCAACTGTCCTCAGGAAAATAATTTTCAAACCTTCGTCTAAGTTGATTTCAGGATGCTGTGTGTGAGTGTGTGAGTGTGTGTGCTCATAGGGGGGCATACTCGAAAAGAATGAGATATTCTTAGGTGGAAGTTATTGGATGAGTAAGCAGTGTACCTTGTCTCAAGGTGAATTTTGCTCCTCAAAGCTAGAGGAGGGCAGAAGGGAAGAACCAAGCCAGACAGTGACCCATTTCGAACCCCGCCAGTCTTTCCATGTCAGTTGCTCTTACTTTTTTGTGGTCATTCACCTCTTTGAGGATCTGATGCCGTAGGGGTTCTCCCCAGAAAATATATCCATAAAAGTTGGCCTGTTAAAGGTGTTCACAAACCTCCACACGTATGCATTGGAGCACACTTATCTCTCATTAAAGGGTTCAAGGATTCCGGGTCCTCTGTCTTTCAACTTTGAAGAGTTGAATTGTAGTCATGTGTATGGGTATGTAAGGTGAAGGACTGGGGGTTGGGAGTGAAGAAGGGCAGTAAGTTTTGAAATTTCTGTCTCAGTAGCTCTTCTGTGTACCTTTGCTCTCCTTCCCCACTCCCTGTTCCTCCCTGTTCCTTCTTCCTAGAGAGTCCTCCCCCTTTTCCTATTGCATAGTACTCCCCACGGTAAGAGGTAAAATGCCCTTCCATCACTTTACTCTTCTCATTGAGGCTATATTTCTTTGTCTATGATTCTTATTGCCTTTATACCAATTACCAGTAAAATATCAAAGAAAATGATAAGAGATGCTAGATTTTATCATGTTAGAACTTTATTTTAAATATTGCTAAAAACGGAATCATCACCTTGTGCTATCAAATGTATTTAAATGGTAAAGATAACTTGTAATACACCAAGAGGCAGTGAAAATATTCTTTTTTCTTTTTAAGGAGAAGTGACCTAGTTTGAAACAACATACCCTTTTGAAGGCTAATAGAATGTGTTTGGTATTTATATTTAATAAGATTTTACTTGGGTGCTTTAAATATGTCAACACATGAAGGATCTGTTAGGAATTGTGGAGAAGGAACTTTAAATTCATTCTGTTGATTTAATGTGTGTGTGTGTGAGAGAGAGAGAGAAATGTGTTACCAAGTAAATATATATATATAATATGTATGCATATATATATATAATATCATATATGTATCCACTGTAATAATATCAACCATTGAGACTCTTGCTCTTTTGCTTTGTTACTACAGATGTGGTAAAAGGTGAAAAGATTATTCCAGTATTTGACGAGCCACCAAACCCAACCAACGTTGAAGAGAGTTTAAAGAGAATTAAAGAAAATGATGCTCGTCTTATTGAAGTTAATTTGAATAATATAAAGGTAAGTGTGCTAAGCAGACAATAAAATTGTTTCTTATTGCTTTGAGTCAATTGGATCTAGGATGAGAGTTGGGCAGTTTTGATATAGTAGTCTTATTCTTTCTACTTTAAGGTAAAGTTTTTGCTCCTAACAGTATGCTAAGATGGGTTTCTTCATATTTTAGAAATTAAAGTATTATAGTATAGTGTTTACTAATTTACTTTCTAAGGAGTTTAGCATATAAAAATGTAAATCCTACAGACTGTCTGAGTAAATCTCTCTGGTTTTCAAAATACATTTTGCCTTTTAGGTTTTGCTTTTTTTAATCAGGTTTCTGGAGGTATAATTTATATATAGTAATATTCACCCTTTTAGTGTACAGTTCTGTGAGCTTTGACAAATGCATACAGTTGTACATCCACCACCACAGTCAAGATGTAGAACATGTCTGTCACCCCAAAAGTTCTCTCATACTCCTTTGTAGTCATTCTCTGCCCCCCCAGCTCTACCCCTGACAACTACTGATCTGTTTTCTTTCCCTATCATTTTGCCTTCTTCAGAATGTCATATAAATGGAATCATATAGTGTGTCCTCTTTTCAGTCAGACTTCTTTCACTTAGCGAAATGCATTTGAGATTCATGAACGTCATTGCATGTATCAGTAGCCTGTTCCTTTGTATTGCCAAGTAGTGTTCCATTGTATGGATGTGCTGCAGTTTCTTCATCCATTCATCAGTTGAAGACATTTGAGTGCCTTCCAGTTTGGGACGATTATTAATAAAGCCATTATACACATTCACATACAGGTTTTTGTGTGAACATATGTTTTCATTTCTCTTGAGTAAACACTTAGGAATGGGCTTTCTGGGAACTTGGTTGTAAGCAATGCAACTCTTTCTTGGAGTAAGGAAAGAAGAAATGAGTTCAGAGGGCACAGGGGTAATTAACTACCAAAGAGTAAACTCAAATTATCTCTTGGGTATTGGCCATTGTATAATAGCTTCATTAGAAATTCCTTATTTTAAATCTCAATTTCTCTGAATGGGGGGGCGAGGGGAGGAGAGTGTCTGTGAATTAATGAACCTAGGGAAGAAGACCTCTGTGCTCCTTTAGTGGGTATTTCTTCCTGTGAATAGAGGAGAGAAAGCCTTGGGGGAGGGTAATATCCTTAGGTGATCATTACCTTTCTTGATTTTTTAAAAATTCAGTTTCTGTGTATTACTATCTCTGAATAAACAGTAATGATCTGAAAATAACCAGGCTATAGGAAATTGAAGTCTTGGGGGTACTAAAGGGAGAAATTAGTGCCTTCTATAACTGTTTTTCCTCCTTCACGTAGTGTAGTGTTAATCTCTCTTAATATCTTATAGCCTGAACTAAGTGACTGAGAACAGTATGTCATCTACCTCAGGAATTATACTTGTTAGAGGTAGACTCCCATATCTCTCTCCTTGTAGAAAAGTGGGTCCACTTTGATAAATCAGGGGTTGGCTTCATAAAATAGGAATAGTTAAAAGTAGAATAGTGAGAGTTTCTTTAACCTAAGTGCTAGAGAAATGATGTAGTGTTCTCTGAGTCAGCAGTTGTGCAGGTGCACCGTAACAGGTAAGTCAGATAGATGTGGAGGAAGCTGTGTTACTTGTTTTCATTTGTAGACTTGTTTTCATTTGTAGTCGTATGTTTACATAATTTCTGAGTAGATTTTAAAGCAAAAAAGTTTAAGTACATGTATATGCGATTAATGGACCAAATTTCCTGAAAACCAAAATGTAATGATGTTTCACGTTATTGTCTTTCAAGAATATCCCAATTCCAACCCTAAAAGATTTTGCAAAGGCTTTGGAAACCAACACACATGTGAAATATTTCAGTCTTGTGGCCACCCGGAGCAATGATCCCATTGCTGTTGTAAGTAAGCTACTGTTGATAATATGGAAATTATCCCTATATACTAGTGTATGTTACGGTGTTGGTTAAACTGTGATTTAGGGAAGAACATTTACTCCCTTTTTAAAAAATTTGTGTTTAACTTGCTATTAGGCAATCCATTATTTACTATCCTTTTATGTTTATTT
This sequence comes from Cynocephalus volans, assembly GCF_027409185.1. NCBI lineage: Eukaryota > Metazoa > Chordata > Mammalia > Dermoptera > Cynocephalidae > Cynocephalus > Cynocephalus volans. The sequence goes on along the minus strand of NC_084462.1, from coordinate 86,688,141 downwards.
GTTCCTGTATTTTCTTTCTCTGAATTTTTAAAAGCATAAATGAAATCATACAATATACAAGTATGCTGTTCTGCAACTTGATTTTCCACTCAACAGTATATCCGAAAGATCTTTTCATATCAGCACATGAAGATCTACTACATTCTTGTAACATCTGCAGAGGTTTCCATTTATGGATCTGTAGAGATGGATTTATTTATTTATTTATTTTTTAAATAGATGACCGGTAAGGAGATCTTAACCCTTGACTTGGTGTTGTCAGCACCACGCTCTCCCAAGTGAGCTAACCAGCCATCCCTATGTAGGGATCCGAACCCGTGGCCTTGGTGTTATCAGCACCACACTCTCCCAAGTGAGCCACGGGCTGGCCCCTGTAGCGATGGATTTTGTCAAGTGCTTTTTCTGTGTCTTTTGAGATTATCATGTGGTTTTTGTCCTTTATTCTATTAATATGGTACATTACACTGACTGGTTTCTGTATGCTAACCCATCCTTGCATTCCTGGAGTAAATCCCACTTGATCATGGTATGAATCTTTTCCTTTACTTGGCTTTGAGGATATTGTTCCATTAGGTCCCTGCACTGGTTTCTCCTCATTTCCCTGACCTCTAAACACTGGAATGACCCAGGGCTTGGTCCTTCTTTTCTCTGTCTTCACTCACTTCCTGAGTAATCTCATTCTGTTTCATTGCTATGTATTGTTTGCATATGCTGATGGCCCTCAGTGTTGTTATCTCCAGTTTGTACCTCTCTCCTGAACTTCATATTCATGTCCAACTACCTACTCAACAGCTTTACTTGGATATCTGATAGACATCCTAAATCTAAGTCCCAAACCAAACTCCTGACTTCCATCCCATGCGTGCTTCTCTCACACTCTTCTCTATCTCATTAAATGGCAAGTTCAGTCTTTCTTTAGCTTGGGGGATGGGGAGGATGGCATCATTCTTGACTTTCCTTTCTCACAACCTTAAACATATATTCAGCTCTATCTTCAGAATATTTCTAGAATCCAACCACTTCTCACCATTATCACAACTACCACCCTGATCCAAGCCATCTTCTCTCACCTGGATAATTGCACCAGCCTCCTGATTGATCTACCTTCTTCTGTCTTACCCACCCCAAAGCCAGTTCTTTACATAGCATCAAGAGTGATTCTTTTAAAACTAATCAGCTCATTCCTATGCTGAGAACCTCTAACAGCTTCCCATCTCTCTAAGAGTAAAAATCAAAATCTTCCAATGGCCTTACAAGGGCTCACATGAGCAAACCCCATCTCCTTTACTTGCCCTTTCTTTCGTTCTAGTCTAGCCATACAGCCTTCTTGCTCTTCCTCACATGTGCCATGCATGCTCCCAGATCCGGGCCTCTACATTTGTTCCTTCTGCCTAGAACTTTTTTTCTAAGATAATCCACATAGTTTCACTTCATCACTTGGAGTCTTTGCTCAAAAATCACCTTCTAGATGAGGCCTTCCTGACTACCCTATGTAAAATAGCAACCACCCCCCTACACTCCCGATCTACCCTCCTTTGCCTTTTTTCTTGTTACCATTGGATATTGTATTTTGCTTACTTACTTATTATCTCTGTCCCCCACTAGAATGTAAGTTCCATCAGGTAGTGACTTGTATGTTTTAGTTCCAAATCTCCAAAACAGTGCTTATCAAATAATAAGCCATCAGTAATATCTGAATAAATGTATGTATAGGTGAATAAGGGGTTTGTTCCAGGTCACGTAGCTAGTTGTTGCTAATAGAAAGTATGAGTGAGTAAGGTGATGAGTATGCCAACTACTCTGATTTGATCAGTATACAATGTATACATGTACTGGAACATCACATTGCACCCCATAAACATATACTGTTATTTGTCGATTATAAACAAAAATTTTTAAATGTTTTTAAAAAAAGTAGAAGTGTGTAGATAACTGCCCCCAGCTCTTTCTAGTATCCCTGCTCCCTATTGCCTTTTCTTTAAGCTGGCTTTAAACTTCATCTCTCCCACATTTTCTGGAGTTTAACCTTGCTCAAAAGCAATCCCTCTATGGGCTGTTTTATATAAACTCACACTCATATTCTTTTCTCTCCCCTTCTCTCTTTTTCTGCCTCTTTTTTTTTTTTTTTTCCTTTCTCTCTTTCTCTCCCCTGCCCTCCTTCCTCTTTTCCCGCTTCTCACTTGCAGGCTTCTATTCATTAATCAATATATTGTTAGTTAAGCACACCAGCCACCAAAAAAAAATAAATAAATAAAAGTTAAGCACAGAGTCAAATACCTACCACTGTACCATATCCTGTGAGAAATGTAATGGAAGCAGATTGAAGACATACCAGTCCTTGAGGAATGTGATATTCAGTTAGTCCTCTTCTGCATAGTCTGTGCTCTTCTGGATCAAGTTATCTGTGATCTTTTCTGGCTTTCTGCCTTGGGCATGCCTTTTGGTCCCTGCCTTGCAAATTATTCCATAATTTACCCTAATTTTGTCTTCACAGTGACCCAACCCAGTAGGTCCCAAGTAGGAAAAGATGTTCCAAAGAGACCTTGATTGAGTTAGTCCTACACAGAAACTAAGAGAAAGTGTGAGAGGCACAGGAGAAAGAAGCATAAAGTAGGGCTTGAGTGAACATAAGAATGTGAATAGGAAAAAAAAAAAAAAAAAAAAAAAGAATGTGAATAGGAGTAGAGACTGTCACCAACAGAGAATTACAGAGATTATAAATCTTTATAAAATTAGAAAGATTGTGACAGGGTACATGTGAAAAGTAGATACATGTGAGACCTATAGGGTAGTGTGTCAAGCCGAAACAATCTAGTGAGAAACATTAAGGCAGTTACGCTAATTAACGTATTTGTTTATGTCATGTACAATATATAATTGGAGCTATCAAATTTTAATCATCAAGTATTTTCTTCAATTTCTAGGCTTTTGCAGATATGCTGAAAGTGAACAAAACTTTGAAGAGCTTAAATATGGAGTCCAACTTTATTACAGGAGCTGGGATTCTAGCACTGATTGATGCTTTAAGGGATAACGAAACCCTGGCAGAGCTCAAGATTGACAATCAGGTCAATGTTCTACAATCGTTCCTTTGGGGAAGCTGCAGCCCGCATTGCTGTGTAGAGCTTGGGGACTCACAAGGGGGTGGGAGGAGGGCCGTTGGGGAGCCCTTTAGGAAGGTGGTGGGCTGGCTGAAAGGGGATAAGAGGATATTTGGGGCATCCAGAATATTGACTTACTATATACAAGGGTATACAACGCAACTCCTCCAAGTCATTTTTAGAGAATTTAGATTTCTGGCTATTTTGAACCAAAAGGATTCCCTCTTACATGCAACTTAGTCCATCTTCCAATTTTTTAGTTCTGTGGTGGCAAGATCCACATTGTAGACTTTTTGTATCTGTAGTATGTCACAGTCCCAAACACACAGTTGATGAATAGAATAGGTTGAAAGAAAGAACAGATTGCCCCAACACCCAGGTTCCTCCAAGGGCACAGTCTTCTGTCCAGCTGAGTACAGTGCTGATGCATATGATAATGCTGGGTCACCCACACCCAGATGAACATTTAAAGAGACAGAGAAATGTACATGTTGACATGTTTCCATCCAGAGTGGATATTAATTTTTTTATATGAAAAATAACGAGCTGTCTGGTTGGCTCAGTTGGTTAGAGTGCAGCCTTAATAATACCAGTAATATCAGATCCCCATGCTGCCCAGCTGCCAAAAAAGAAAAATGACTTTAGTTATTTGAAAAAATATTTGGTAAATGTCTCCCTCAGTCCTTCAAAGTAAATAAATTTTGTAGACTATGAAGGTAGAAAATAGGATTATGTTTTAAAATTTAACCGGAATGCTTCTTAATTTACGTTTTCAATTTTTTTATTGAGATGTAATTCACATACAATAAAACTCACTCTTTTTAAAGTATACAATTAAATGATTTTTAATATATTTATGATGCATTGCAACCATCACCACTAACTCCAGAACATTTTCATTACTGCCAAAATAACTCCAAACCCATTTAGCAGTCACTCTCCACTCACCCCTCCCACCAGCCCCTAGCAACTGATAGTCTGCTTTGTCTCTCTATTTGCCTGTTCTGGACAGTTCATGTAAATGGAATCAAACAGTATGTGATCTTTCGTGTCTGGCTTCTTTCACCTACCATAATGTTCTGGAGGTTTATCTGTGTTGCAGCATATATCAATATTCTATCACATTTGGAGTGTTTGCACTTTTTGGCTATTAGAAATAATGCTGCTATGAACATTCGTTCATTTCAAGTTCTTATCTGAACATACGTTTTCATTTCCCTTGGGTGTATACCTAGGAGTGGGATCGTCGTGTCATATGATAACTGTACGTTTAACTCTTTCAGTAATGGCCTGTTTTCCGTAGTAGTCACCCCATTTTACATTCTTACCAGCAATGTATGAGGGTCCCAATTTTCCCACATTCTTGCCAACACTTGTTATTGTTCATCTTTTTGATTATACTTATCTTTGTGGGTGTAAAGTGGTATTTCATTATGGTAATTCACACTTTTTTTTATGTCTGTATGATCATATACTAAGCTTTAAAAATTTTGTTTCTCTTATACATGCTGTAGGAATTGGGAAAATTTAAATGGGCCAACAGAAGCAGTGTGTGCCTGAATGTCTTGGTCTTGATTTACCTCGAAAAGTATTTTGATTTAGTTTATTAATATTATTCTTTATTTCTAATTATTACAGAGGCAGCAGTTGGGGACAGCTGTGGAATTGGAAATGGCTAAAATGCTTGAGGAAAATACAAATATCCTTAAATTTGGATATCAGTTTACACAGCAGGGACCCCGAACCAGGGCAGCTGATGCTATAACAAAAAACAATGACTTAGGTAAGATATATGCAGTATCAAATTGAGTTTCTGAATTAAGTCATTAAGCTAATGTATTGGGAGAACTTTTTCCTCTTTTAAAAATAAATTTTAACAGGGAGAAATTACTTGGCCTTTGTTTCTAAAATCTGCACAGTCCTTTTTATACTGATTGAATTAGAGTTAAATTTAAGTGAGGTTATAGTGATCAATTGGGTCAGTGGGTAAAATCAGCTTCCTGTGACAAACCTATTTCATACAAGTAGCTTTAAATGAACAGTTTTCTATAACAAATATTTTGTTCTCAACTGCAAATCAGTCCTTGGAGCTATTAAAACAAAGATTTCAACATTGCAAGGAAAGTTTTTGCCCTTTTTATCAAACTGACCTAGATAGAAATTCATTTTTATGTGACAAAATATAGAATAATTATTGTTTTAATGCAAGTTTTATAGTCACTGATGTATAAAGGCTTGCTCTAGCTACTAGTACCCCTAACACAACTGTTAGGGGCAGTTTGTCTTGTCACTGCACACATCTAGGTCAGTAATCGCCCATTCTTTCATGGTTCCTGTTCAACCATGAGGCTTTGAAATAGGTTTTCCAGCTAAAGCCGAATTAACAAATATGGTGCTTATAATTTTGTTTTACCTGTTTCCAAAAATTGACTCTTCTTTTAAGTTATGGTATTTGCCATTGAAGTATCTTAAAAGATGCATTTTAGACAATTAAAATAAGACTTCTCAAAAGAAGTAACATTTCAAAGTGATGCAGTTCCTTTAAGCTTCAGCCATATTTAAGTTTGCACTCAAAATTTTCTGGAGCAGAAAAAAATATAGCTTCATTCGTTTAATCCAGATCATTGCGAAAAGTGCAAATTCAAACCCTTTCTGCTCTCTATATGACTAGTTTTCCATAGGAGATTTTAGCCTCTTGCTTTTTAAAAGAGAAAACTGGTATTTTCATGTATCGTTGATTCTAGATGTAGTTTGCAAAGTTATGCTAATTGTTTTAAGTATTGGTTCACTAGTTAGCTTCTATTTTTTTTCCTCAAGTATTTAATTTTGCTTTTTAGAGCAGTATTTCTCAGTCTAGCTGAACTTCATAAATAATTGGAAAGCTTTAAAAATATACAGATTATTGGCTTTCCTTCCCTTAGAGATTCTGATTTAGTTGGTCTAGGGTGGAACTGGACATTGGGACTTTTAACACATACTCCAACTAATTCTGTTGTAGGCAGTTCACACTTAGTGAAACTCTGGTTTGTTTCTCCAGTTTTAAGTGGATATATGAGTTTCTGAGTCCGTCATTGTTAGACATCTTGAGCAGATTTGCCCCCATATACCCCTTACTTGTCACAGCATTTATTATACTTTTTAAATTGCCTTTTACTTCAGTCTGATAGTCTGTTTTCAAAGACTGGAAGCTTTTTGAAGGCAGAGACCATGTGTTGGCAAGGGTTTTGTCCAGCTTTTGAATCTGTAGATCTCTTAAAACCATGCTTGACACACAGTAGATACTTAATAAAAATGTATTAAGTGAGTAAATAAGATGTAATAGTATAAGGTGTAAGTCATGTAAGGTGGTAGAATTTGAACCCTGCTCAATGTTACAGTGTTCTGCTAACTAAATAGCCATAAACTAATCCAGAAGTGTCCATTTTTCCTCTCCTCTGAAACTACCTTAATAAATCCCACCAACAAATTTGTAGCCCTAAGCCTCTCTGTCACTTAGATCCTTCCCAGCAGGCAGGTGATTCCAGCCACTGTCCCTGCAGGAGCTGCACAGTGAAAGCCCATAAGTGACATGGCAGGGACACCAACTTTGCAAGGTCTCAGCACTTGTGCTCTTCTGCCATGCCTGTTGTGGTAGGCACTTTGCTCAAATGTCTGTAAAAAAAGAATGTCCAGTATCAGAATAAGAGAGATTTTGGCATTTGGGAGATGAGGGAGGCAGAGGAAAACTGTTTCCTAGGTTGCTTTATGTTGACATGGCACAGTCGAGTAGCTGTCCACAGCAGCATGTCATAGGGGATGAGGAGGCCATGTCAAAGATGCTGTAGTCTGACACAAAGTGGACTTGAGAGAAAGCAAACAGCTTTGTGCTGGGCTCTCTCTAGAATCCTACTCAGGCTGTTTCATTCTGATCCAAAATAGATTTCCAGACACAGGTCTCAGGCATGAAATGACAATGAAGACATTCCTGGAGTGGGGAATTACATGGATAAAAGCTCAAGTTTGAGAGCAAGCCAAGTTATTTATACTCTGAGGACAGCCACAGATTTTGAGAACTGACTCTCATACCATGATGCTGGGTCCAGAATAAACTTTCAATAGGTACTTGTTGTTTGAAGCTAACAGAGTAAGAGTGATGCCAGCAGATTAAGAGGGAGAGTTGGTTATGGTAAAGAACTTAAATTTCTTTGGATTTTATGTGGGAGGCATTTAAGAGCCGTTGTAGGCCATTGAATATATGATTAAGATGATTCTTCAAAAACAACTTACTACTTTTTCAGAGACAGAAAATGAGGTTAGTTAGGGCTTACTGACAATTGACTGATGATGAGGTGTTGAGAACTTATATCAGTGGAGTGGGTTTTGGAAAATTTGTTAATAGGTCAAAATTTGTAAGCCTGTCATCTAGAGGATGAACTGAGGAATTGCTGGAAGGTAACAAATGGGCACACGTGAGAGAGAGGAGTCAGGAACGGCTCTTCACCCCGTTGTCCTCTGCTCCGTGTGCACACAGCAGCTGCCTCCCTCCCATTCAGCTGCTCTCAGCTTGAGTTTTTTTCAGCCATACACTCTGATCTCTGCCTATGGATCAAGGTGGAAAGCCTAAAGACCATGTTTTCTGACATACAGGTCTCAGCAACCTGTTATGTAGTAACTTAAAAGAGATATCAAAGAATAAGACTTAAATGTGTACAGAATCTCTTGGGCACATAGGGCTGTATCAGATCTTTGGTATTCTGATTTTGATAACATCTTTTCCTCTCATTGTTTTCTTAGTCTCAGCTATTCGATGAAATAATTCTGCCCACTGTCCATCTCTCTAGCTAAGAAGTTTCACAGCTTTAACAACAAAGAGATTGTATGGTATACATGCAACCTGCAGTTGAACTTTGAATCTCTTATTACTATTATCTTTATACTAGCTAACTACATAATCGATTTTCCACACCTTTTTTGTTTGCTTCACTTTGTCCAGTAGATCTTGTTTATAATATGTATTTTTTATAATGTACTTTTAAACATCTGAAATGGTTTGCCAATAACATCCAAACCCTGCTGCAATTCAAAATTTTCTTTGTAATGTTCTACCCTAAAGAATTATCTGGTTTGCCTTTCAGATGTTTCTCAGTTTATATTTGAGAACTTAAGTCTCCATTTGATGTTTTTCCCTTTATATTTCAGTAAACACATAAAACTTGTTCTTTGTCAGCATGGACTAAAATTAGAGTCAAGGCAAACTTGATTAGATAAGTATAAAAATGTTCATGGCAACCTGATACTTTTCTCTAGTTTTTTATTTTCTAGCTAGCACCCAACCAATGGCTGAACAAGCTTTTATACACATCACTTGAATGTCTGGTCTCATCTATTAAAGGCCAACAAACAGAAGCCAGCAGCCAGAATGGCATGAGAGCAGAGTGTCTGTGGCCTGGCCAGAAGGCCAGGTGTACCTGCTGGCTTCTAGTTCTTCTGTCCGACAGCCAATTTATGCTGAAGAAAGAGGCAGTTGCCTTCCTGCTTGCTTTCATGGATGGAAGAGAGTAGGAAATTAATAAACCAACAGTCTAACTTAAACAGAGGCACTTACTGGGAAAAGTATCAAAACCAGTAACACATAAATGCAAATCCTCTAGCTATAATAGCCAACTTGGCTTTCCTCACCCCGAAAAGATGGCTGACCAGGGCCTCAGGAACATCTGTTAACCCCACTGTAGTGGATGATGAGGCTGAGTACTCTTTACTGAAGGCTTACTGTGTTCTCAGTACTGCACCATGCAGTTTATCACGCCTTTAGTTGCACAGCCATGAGGTACACACATCCTTATGCTCCTGTTACAGAGGATGAGTTGAGGCTCAGAGAGGTTAACTAACTTGCTGAAAAACACATTACAGAAAAGTCACAGAGCCATATTTATTACTATTTTTCACTGACTTCAGAACCTGTGCTTTTTGTCCTCTCTGTATAGGAGTTGGCCGCAACGCCGAGGAGCCCTGAATCGGTGGCTCCCAGTGAATGCTGTCTGGTGGCTGAGAGGCAGGAGTGTAGGTAGTAACATCCTGTAGCCGAAGGATGCCCTGCTGCTAGTGAGCATAGCTGAGTGGTTTGGTGTTGCCAGTCTGTGAAGAGACTGGGAGTCCTCAGACATAGGCACCTTCTCTACTCCGTCAGCTGAGCTGGTTGGCTGGCCACTGTAGCCAGAAGTGACCTCACCACATTACCAGCATCTGAGATTTTTATTAATTTGCATTTGTTGTTTTTTCAGAGCCCTGAACCAGTTCATTTTGTAGGAGACAAGAGAAGGAAAATCTGAAATCCAGTAGGAATCACTTAGCTTTAAAAATTACAAAAATGTTTTTGGTATGTTCTTTCACAGACTAAGGAAATACATTGTAGAGTCTAATGAGGAGAGCATGCAAATAGTTACTTTTATACTTTCTAACCCCAGCTGCCTGAATGTCATTTCGTAATTTAACATACTAATTTATTAATCATTTTTTAAAACCTAGCTATACATTTTTTCAATAAAGAAATGACTTGAAGGGCCGAGCCCGTGGCTCACTCGGGAGAGTGTGGCGCTGGGAGCGCCGAGGCTGCGGGTTCGGATCCCATATAGGGATGGCCGGTTTGCTCACTGGGTGAGCGTGGTGCTGACAACACCAAGTCAAGGGTTAAGATCCCCTTACCGGTCATCTTTTTTTAAAAAAAAAAAAAAAAAAAAAAAAAAAAAAAAAAAGAAATGACTTGAAGATGATTGCTGACCATTCTGTTTTAGATTTCTAGTGCTGCTGCTGTGTAAGTACAGTGAGCTTAGGACACATGGTTCTTGTTTTGAGGCCCCTCGGTTCTTAACAGGTAAATGACGATGGTGAATGATGGAAAAAAGGTTTTTTTGTTGTTTTTTGGTTTTTTGGCGGACAGCTGGTTTGGGAAAAAATTTTTTTATTAATGATCATGTGAACCGGAATGGACATTTTGTTTTTGTAAAACTATAACTGGATTATACAGAAACTAATTTGTTACAAACCAGTTAATACTGTAAAAACTAATAGGGATTTCTAACATACTTTTTCTTTTTCTCATAGTGCGCAAGAGACGAGTTGAAGGAGACCACCAGTAAATCTGCCAAGTTCAAACTTTGGAAGACTTCAGAAGACTGCTAGGGGCTCATGTTGGTGAATCAGATGTAAAATTTTCCTGGGTAGAAGGGAAAAGACTGGAAATTTTTCTTTTTTTTTTTTTTTTTAACTACATGCATCTTTTTCTAGTTTAAGTTGTTATCAGTTTCAAATTGTAAAATCAATGATGATATTTTATATTTTGAAGTATTTCTATTTCTGCTGAAATTAATTGTAATTTAGCTTATGAATGATCTATAATGTCTTGCACCAAAAAATACAATTGTAAAAAAAAGTTTTAGAAGTCATTTATGTAGAATAATTTGAATGTTTTGAGTACCAATCTTTTTTAAACAAAAAAGGGACATTGTTGATATCAAAATTACTATTGCTTTTTTTAGGCATAAGATATTTAAAAGCTTTCTTTACTCCATGACCTGGAGACTTTTCCATTTTTTAGAATACATGAACTTGTCAAGGGTGTGGTTTTTCCTTATCAAGAGAACAAAATGCCAGAGTTTTAAAACAGATGATTCAAAACTCTGGTCATCCATTTAGAAGAAAAAGCAGATGTCCAGGGGGAAAAAATGGCCATCTGCATGTTCAGGTTATTGCACTTGTCTGATGTGTCTCAGCAACACCTAGGTTTTTTTTTAAACGAAGTCATCAGCTTTGCCAGGTTACATATTAAATTTGAAAGTATAGTTATGTCTAAGTTCATTAGTTTTTCACTTTAACAATGTGGGCATTATTAAATTTTTGTGAAAGCTAATAGTAAAAAGCATCTGAGTAGAAAAGCTATTTGCTTTTTCATAAAAGGCATATGGCCAACTCAGTTATTTAAGGTAAAAGAAAAACAAAAGCTGCTGTTGAAATCAAAGATGAAATAAAAGATAGTGAAGATGATGAAGCTCAAATCTGAAGAGCTTGCAACACAGTCGTTTAAACTGATGCTTACTGTAAGTGCATTAGAAGCTGGTGTGTGTATAAATGACTGGGGGTTGCACAGTGTAGTAGGAAGTTCCCATGCACAGGACAGAATTCCATACACAGTATTTACTCACTGCTACAGATTTTCCAACCAGTAAGGAAAACTGCTCTTCTTCATAAATTTGAGTTTTGGTATAAGCTTCCTTTCATCTTGTATTTTTTAATCCATATTGTGTGAAAGTCATTTCTATAACCAGAGTGGTCTTTATTGCTCAAAGTATTAAAGTGAACAATTGAACAGTGTCCTGTGGTGGGAAGACCAGTGTGAGACTGCAGAACTGTTACCGTGACAGAGGATTTAGACTTGTATGCATGCCCTATCACAGGGCAGCCTGTGGAGCAAGGGGTGGCAGAGTCATTTACAGCTGCAGAAGATAGGGAGGAAAGGAATCTGAGTAACCCTGGCCTCAGAACTGAATTCAGAGCTAGCTGTATCATTTACAGGGAGATTTTTTTTTTTTTTTTTTTTTTTTTTGAGTTATAGAGAAAACAAAATTTACTGCTTACAGTTTCAGAGGCTGGGTCGTCCAAAATCCAGGGAACACATCTGTTGAGGATCTTGGTGGTGACTTCAGTGACATAGGGGATCATATTGTGAAATGGCAGAGGAGAGAGAAAGAGCCAGGGAGATATTTCTGAAGGGAAGAATCTCATTTCTGATGGGGGGGTTGGGGAGGGGTGAAGGTGGTATGTTACGATCAATTTTTTTAAACTTCTCAAAATTGAATTGCAAAATGTCTGCTCCTTCAGCTTGGGCCAGACAGTTTATCTGATGAGCTAGACAGCTTCTTGTGTGCTATGGTAATAAGCCTTCCCAACAGGCAAAAGCTTCCCTCTTGAGAATTTTGTTTGGTTGTCTTTGTTTTTGTTTTTGTTTTCATCAGTATCCAATGTTTTAAAGGGGCCAAAGATCAACTTTGCACTATTCTCTATCAGTTAAAGGCATTTGATTTTTTCTTTTTTTTTTTGAAGTTATCAAGGCTTGCTTTCTTGCTTGCCTGTCTGCTTTCCTTCCTTCCATCCTTGTTTCCTCCCTCCTTCCCTCCTCCTCTCTTCTCTCTCCCTCCCTCCCCCCCACCTCCTTCTCTCTCCCTCCTTCTTTCCCCTCTTTCTTTTTCTTTTCATATACGACTTTTTAATTGTACTTGATTTTATAGAATCTGCACAGTTCCAGCAAGGCATGCAGCAGGTATCTAAGGCTACCAGAAAGAATCGGTCACTTGTGCTTTCAGCTAGGCTTCCTTGTTTGCATTGTCCTATAAATCAATAAATTGATAAGTATGTTCCCCCTTCCTCCCATAATTTTTTAAAATATAGGTAGGTGACCCTACCTAGAATTTTATACCCATACTTAAGGGTAATACCTTTTCCACTTACTAGTTGAGTACTTTGCTGTACCATTCCAGTTTTGTGCTATGACAGTTCATTATGTAATTGAAGAAAAGATTTCTTCATAAATAACTTTAAATATGAACATTTGTCCAATTGAATATGGAGAATCTTTCAGTTGTAATTATAAAGAGAGAAAAAATTATGTTTACTTTGATCTTTAAAAATTGGGCACCTCTTAACCTTTTAGTAACTTTTAGTATTTCTAAATTGCTCTAAAACTTTACAATAAATTCACTAATCTTGATTTTAAGCCAAAGATTTTCTAAGGCCTTAAGTTTTATATCCTTATCAATTTAAACTTATCTGGTTATCTAAAAGAATATTCTTTGCATTTTTAAATTGCTATTTTTAAAAAAGCTCTTAATTACCCATTTTATAAAATTTTATATTCGTATTTGTCTGAAGTTCTAATTTTTCTGGTATGCTACCTGAAATTGTATGTATTAGAAACTCAATATTAGTGGCTAACATTAATACTATTAAAGTGGATTTTGGTGCTATATATGTAGCTAAAGCCTAGTAAAAGTTTGAAGAGTAGATAAAATACATATTCTAAGGGTACCTGTCATTTAAAAGACCAAATAAATATTTCGTGTTAAATAAATAAACAGATTGTTAGAGATTTCAAAGAGAGTATTCTTGGTTGTTAAATTGCAAATTATTGTTATTTGAATGAAATAACCCACATACTTGCTTTGTGCAAGGGGTGCATTCTGGAAAAGTTACATGTAAATAGAACTTTGTACATTGTTTTCTAATTGACCAAGTATCTGATGTGTTTTCATTTAAACAGGGGATTCCATGATATAATAAAAAATTATAAAAGAAAAAAATGTTTTGATAAAATGTTAGTCGTATTGTATTGTACATTATATTTAACCCTTGCTGCCATTAAAATAAGATGAAAGAATTCATGGAGTTTCATAAAATCTTTACATTTTTGGCTCTATGTTCCCAGGGCTGCCTCACTTTTTCCCTGATAAATCAGGAATGATTTTTACCTCCCAGGGGATCTGAGGATGGTGCTTTCTCTGGAGTGCATAGCCGCTTCCGTTCTCTGCAAGTTTAGTACTGTCCAACTTTGCTCCCTCATTACAGTCCTAGCTCACTTTTGAGTAGTTGTGACCGAAGACATTGCACCCAAGAGAAACGAACACTGGATGTACTAGAGACAAGTCCTGTTACTGCTGTCAGACAAGGGATGTGAGTTCTTAGGCCTAAACATCTATAAATCCGTCTTTTCTATCACTTCTCACTGACCATTAAATGTTTCTAGATATTTCTTACCGTAAGATTTGCTTACCAAACAAATCAAAGACACTCTTCACTAATTTTTTTTATTTTTATTTTTTTGTTGGCTGGCCGGTAAGGGGTTCCGAACCCTTGACCTTGGTGTTACAACATCATAATTATTTTTAAATTGAGAATGTAGTATTCATAGGCAAAGATTTCTGTATTCTTTCATCATATTTTAATTTGGTCGTTCTTTATGTCATGTTGATAATTTTCTCCACTACAATTCAGTTCCACAGGTCCTTCAATTTTTATAGTCCTCTATAAAAACTGAACAAATTAAAAATTTTTTAAATAAAACATTTATAACATTTTATTAATCTTAAACTCCATCTTGCAGTCTGATCATTCAGAGGGGCCAACCTTAGGGGTTATCTAGGAAAAAAAGACATTACTAGGTAAGCTATTATAAACCATCACCAAGTATTTCGGAAAGCTTTCATTTACATATGAAGAATTTGACTTAGGACACCTGCTCTAGAGGCTAGATAAAAATAGGTTATAATACTAAGAAGCACGACCAGCCATGTTTTGTTAAAATAGCTGTATAAGTTCATACATTTTAAAGATAATTGGATGCCCTTAGAGTTTACATATATGAAGTTTTACTGCGTTTTCTAGACTGTCAGTATGTTTTAATTGATGGAAAACAATTATTAGGCCTAAAATTTTTCAGATATTGTAGTCTAAATTTATACATTCAGAGAGTAAAATTTAAGAACAATTCTGGGTGCTTGGTGGGTACATATAGCAATTTTTAGAAGTGTAAGTTTCACCTCCACTCAAAATAAAAACCTTGGTAATTGCAAATAAATGCTCACTTTTTTTTTCAGTCTTTTGGATGAATTATATTTGGTTTTAGTTATGTTTAAAAATATGAAAATTACCTTTGTAACAGTCATCATTCTTTGTCACATGAAGTTGGGTGTTTAAATACATTTTTTTCTAATGCTAAAATATCTAAAACACGAAATATTTTTCAGTTATTAGAAGTATAATGCAATGAATTTTACAATACTGATATTTAAATAATACAAAATATTATCAACCCAGTTCATAATAGCATGATGAAGTTTCTTTTGAATAGTATGTACTATAAGCATTTAGAATTTACCACTATATTCTGGAACAAATAATTTCAATAAAGTTGATCAAATATCCTGTAGACTTGGACTTTTTGAAAAAGCACATAATCCCTTTAGTTCCTATGTTCTAAAGTTCATTCTTTACATCCCTCTTTAAGAACAAACTTATTAATTTGCCTGAGTTATTCTTTCCTACTTATTATGGACTGAAGCCCTAACCCCCAATGTCATGGTATTTGGAGATGAGGCATTTGGAAGGTAATTAAGGTTAGATAAGGTCATGAGGTTGGAGCCCTCATGATGGGATTAGTGCCCTTACAGAAGAGACACAAGACTCCGCCATGTGAGGACACAGCGAGAAGGCGGCTGTCTGCAAGCCATGAAGGGAGCTCACCAGCAATCACACCATGATCTTGGATTTTCCAGCCTTTAGAAGTGTGAGAAATAAATTTCTATTGTTTAAGCCACCAGTCTATGGTATTTTGTTAGGATAACTAACACACCACCCCATTAAGTTAAACCATATAAAATTGCCAATAGTTAACCATTTTTACCCATAAAAATAGTAATTTCATATGGTTCAATTTAATATTGTCAGTATTTGGTCTTGTCTGTCCATGAAATTGAATTGAGTTGACAAATATGAAGAAGCAGGGTCCTGTGATACAGTACATTCTGTAGTATCCAACTCTCAGAGGCAGAGAAATATAGATGGAGTGGATGAAGGATTTACATGTTCAAGTCTAAGCCCCACCTAGTGAAGGAAACTGACCTGAGAGAAGTGACTTGCCGAAGATAACACCATTGGTTTGTTTACACCTATTATGTTCCAGCTACTGTGGTAGTCAAAAAGCTAGCAAATCCATACAGTCGTTGGGGACTGGTTCCAGGACCCTCAAGGATACCAAAATCCACAGATGCTCAAGTCCCTGATATAAAATGGTACAGCCTTTGCATATAACCTACACAAATTCTCCCATATGCTTTAAATCAACTCTAGGTTACTTGTAATATCCAATGCAATATAAAAACATACGGACGGAAATGTGTAATTTCGTTGCGTGAAAATCATAGAGCATACTTATGCAAACCTAGATGGTATAGCCTACCACACACCTAGGGTATATGGTATAGCCACCAACCTATATGCAGTCTGTCATTGGCCAAAATGTTATGTGGCACGTTACTGTAGCTGTTACACTGCATTGTTTAGGTAATAATGACAAGAAAAAATGACGTTCGATACAGGCACAACCATACTTCCCCCCCCCCCCCGCAATATTTCAATCCATTGTTGGCTGAATCCGTGGATATGGAACCTGCAGATAGAGCCAACTGTATTTTGTTTCCCGTAGCTCTTTTCCTTAAACCTAGTGGTGCCCATTTCTCTCAGGTAGATATTTTGGGTATCTGTCTCCATAAGGTCACCCATGTATCTGCTCAGCATTGTGACTGCTCTACATGAAACATCGTAACTTTTGTCTCAGAGAAAAAAAGCTGTTTTTACTAGAAGAAAAAGCTTTGTACAGAGGTCTTAAGCTCATTAAACCTCAGCCTCCACATCTGTAAAATGGATATAACAGCACCTGCCCTTCGAGGTGTTCTAGGGACTAGAATTGATATGATCCACGCAGCACTTGCCAAAGCCCCTGCATCTAGTGAGCCTTCCTGTGCCTGCCCTTCTAAGATCACAGTGCCATGTGGTAAATGGAATTAATGCCATGCCAAGGGGACTACAGGGCACAGAAGGGCCTGAGCCCAGCTAGGCAGGAAGGAGGACATCCCAGAGGAGGCCACACCTGAGCTCACAGACCTCTGTGCTGGGGCCAGGAGGAAGCAGGTGGGACAGAGCAGCAGGAATGCACTGAAACCTAAGACCCACCCCAGAGGAAACAGTAACCAAAATGATCTCGTTTGGGACAAACGGATTTTCCAACATCACAGACTTGCTTTTAAACATTTTTTATTCACAACTGGGATTATGCAAAAGCAACTCATTTCAGTCAACATAAGTCATTTTGTCATTGTTTTAAAAACAACTGTTGAATACCATACAGTATGAACAATAAGTGCATATTTTATGCTTCAGTCATCTTCTTCCTCTTCTGCTTTCTTCTTTCTGGAAGGTTCACCTCCTGAGCAGATATGAAAGATGAGATATAAAGATCAATATAAAACATTCCTGGAAAATTTATCTAAAGTATTTCTGAGCTGGGAGGCCAGCTCTTCACGTTAGAACTTGGCTGCCCAGCACAGTTGCCCCTGGGCAGTGGTCAGGGCTGGAGGAATTTCATTCTATACTGACCAGTATTCCTATCATATTACTTAAAATCCCTTCTCTGCTTCGCCAGTACTTCACTTCTTTTCCCTGTCTAAAATTCAGTATTTGAAGGCCTGTTGATTGATTTTTAAAAGGGTTGCTTGTGTTTTACATGCTTTTTCAGTAAGCTTTTAAAGTTTTAAATATATAAGGTATGTGTGTGTGTTTGTGTGTGTGTAGAGAGAGAAAACAAATGCACAAGTGACCAATATTTAATTAAACATTTATGTGATTACGATGTTTATTCTCTGTATCTCTAGAACCTAGAAAGGAGAATAAGTGTCCAGAAAACATGGAATGAATTAATATGGCATATGGGTAATAACAGTGATTCTCTTACATAATTAAGGCTTAAAATTTCTTTGTACCTGTGATCTTATAAGGGGAAAAGGAAACAAAGAATTAAGGGAAAAATATTTTAATAACATGGAAATGAAATAACTCTCACCTACTATTATATCCAAACAATAAAGACACCCAGCCTCTCATAATGAACACGATAGACCCCTTGCTTTACCCACCACACTGAACTATTTGTAGTTCTCTAGAGGAGAATTGGTGTCACAGGGCCCTGAGCCTTTCCTTACAGGCCTTTCCATCTACCTGGAATGCCCCACCCTGAACTGTGTGCCCGCGAACATCCACTCCTTCAACACCTCCATGCAGCCTTCCAAGACCCACATTAGCACAGGTATCAGACCCTTCTCTAGGCCACTCCTAGTCCTATTACTGCATTTATCTCACTGAATTTTGATGAAGTGCGTAGACATTCATCTGTGCTCCTGGTCTGTGAAGTCCTTTTTATTCCTAGGAGTTGGCTCCTGGGCACAGGGTAAACCCCGAGAATTGAATAGATTTGGTCTTGCCTCATCACTGGTGAGTTTCTTTGCTTTGAGTAATCGTTGGGCTTTATTTTTTGATCCCTCATCACTGTCTGAGGAATAGATTCTGGCTCGTTCTTCTGAAAGCAAAGGAATTTTAGACAGGGGATTGATCATCAAAGATGATTATCCATTTAGTCCTGCATTTTTCTTCTGCTGAATATTTTTACTTCCAACTGTACATTTTTCCTTGAGGAGCCAACATTTTTTTAAAAAGTTTGATGGGAACATTTCAGACATGCAAAAATGACAGATTTGAGAGGTTTTGTTCTCAGAGAGGTTCTCTGGTCACACATCATTTCTGAGAACTATGAAGTTTAAGTATCGGGTTCATAATTATACAAGCAGGGAACCGCCTATTAGCATTTCCCCTACAGGAACATAAATGATCCCATTGGTTTTTTTATTTGGGGGATGCCTTATTTTTTCAGCTAACCTTTTCTGTGGTAGAGTGGCCCTTACAAAAAAGGGCATTTGTACTATCGTCCTAATTAGGTAACAGTAGGACGGGGAGTAAGAGCTCACCAGAGAAAAAGCAGGCACTGCCACCCTGAAGTGGCGAAATGTGACCTCCGCATCTGACTCACCTCGGTGTTCCCCTTGGTAACGTTTTTTAATGGCAGCCAGGCTGAAGGCCTCCTCACCCTCCTGCTCACCGTCCTGCTCCTTGTCACTGCCGGAGCCCTGGTAGGGGCCGCTCAGGCCCTGCTGGTTCTGCTTCTCCCGCACACGGATTTTCTGAGACTTCTGGTGAGTAGAAGCCCTCAGTCGTCTTTCTTCTTTCTGTAAAGAGGCAAATAAACTATTTAACTTTAAAAAATGAACTCCTTTCATGCCCACCTGAACCTGCTTTTACCATAAAGAACATGTAAACGTCTAGTCCAGGATGACATCCATCCCATATGGCCTCAGAGTTCAGTCTCCTCCACTTACACCTCTGTTACCACATGCAGGTGAAGGCAGGAGGGTTCCCTCGCTCTAACCAGCCCCATCATAGTGGGCACAGGTGTGTCCCGGGGAGCTGCACCATCCTCTGTGCTGCCACTCAGAGCCCAGAGAGAAGTGACAGGCCTGAGAAGTCCCATCCATGCCCAGCAGATGCCTGGACTGACTCCCTCGGGCAGTGGAGGCTGTTTCTGCTCATCCCTGAAATGCAGACACCTGACCAGCCCAGGCTCCATCAAACTCTCACCGCTCCCAGATATTCCTGTTCCAACACCTCACCCAGAAAGCTCCCACAGTTCTTGATGACAGGATGGGGAGGCTCTGGTAGGGGAGAGTCCTCAAACCACAAGGTAGACCCTTCATTTCCTTACAGCTGCCTGGCATTCTGCACACTGGGGTTCACCAGGCCATGCCAGTACTGGACAAGTCAGAAATGTTCTTTAGATCTTCCTATCTGCTAACACGGTTTTACAATATCTGTCAAAGGTAAAGTTTTTAAAATCAGTTTTTCTCTGAAATCTCATAGACTAGAGGGAAAGCACCTGAGTTCCTTGTTTGCTATAATTTCCAGTGGCCAGAGACATTACTGCAGTTAACTACACACTTAGAAGATTAAGCGGGCTCCCTGACAACTGCAAGAAATAAACTGGCAGCGGCAATAAGAAATGGTGAATTAATATTCTGGAAACACAGCTCTTAATATCAAAAAGTCCCAGGTTAAAGCTTAGCAGACATACCTTCTTCATTTCTGTGCACTGGCGTTCAGGGTCAAGACTGGCCATTGGCAAGATTTTAATTTTCTGTGTCTTTGAACCTCTATTAGCAAGTGTCAGGTTCATCTTTCTGTGTGTGGCACTGTCTGTTGAGCGAGGTCTCCTGGGAAATGGACAAAAATGTCTCATTTTTACTAAGAACATTTGGAGGCAAACATACCAACAGCAAAAACACCTGCAGATGACGACCTCGCACTCAGCAGAGCAAGGAGGCAGGACCATAGTTCATTCTCCAGCTCTTTGGGTTCTTCCCTCAGCCCCAACTCCCGGGAAAAGCTGACTGGGATGAAGTGGGAGGAGATGGAAGGGAGGAGAGGCAGGTGCAAGGTCAAGGGCTTTTACAAAGAATAGCCCCGACTACAACCACAGCAGAAGAGAACAAATATGAAATCTCACTCAGTTCCAGGAGGGGGGCCCAGATGCCTGAAGGCAAAATTTGAGAACTAAAGATGAGTCCAAAAAAAAAACCAAAAAAAAAAGGGCAAAAAACAAAAATTAAAATTAAAAAAATAAAAAAATAAAGATGAGTCCATCTGGATAACATTGGAAGGAAGGCTAAGGCAAGGAGGCAGGTCACAGCAGCAGAAGGGGCCTTCTAGCCCAAGGGGACAACAGCTAATCCTGGCACAGAAAGAAATGCTGTCCTGACTAAAAGAAGGCAGCTTTTAATGAAGTACAGCCGAGAGAAGGAAGGCTGAGCCTCTGAGGGACAGAGCATGGCTACAAAGAGATGGGACGCAAGGAAAGAAGCTGGGCAGTCAAATATCCCAATGTGGAGCACGGGGTGCGATGAAAAAAAGCAAGCTAAGAATTGTGTATCTTTTAGGACGCCATTCCAGAAGAGATCAAGAGGCTGGATTCAGCACCATTTATTCTGCCAGGTCTCTGAATGATGTTTTACATATTATTCCACGTGCTACAACATCCCTGTGAGGTAGACGTTGTTATGTCCATTTTATACATAAGGACGCTGGAAATTAGTGACACTGAGACCCTTCCTCAAGATTACACAACCTCAGAGCTGTCCCATTAGTCTCTACAAAGACCAACAGATTTACTGAGTATAATTTACGTCATAACATTCACTCATTTTAAGTATACAGTTAAGTGATTTTTTTACTTACAAAGTTGTGCAACCATAACTACATCTGATTTGAGAATACTTCCACAACCCCCAAAAGAACTCTGTGCCCATTGTTATGGTCTGCTCAGCATTCCACGTGTAGAGGAAAGCTGACTCCTAACCAACAGTGCTGTGTCCTTCAGAGGGAAGGTGTGGCGAAGGGGACACGGCATTGTGTACAGCAGGGGCTCAGCTGGCCCTGGCATCATGTGCTTGGGTGCAGGCTGCTGCAGCCTCAGATAAGGTCTGTCGCCTGCACACACCAACACCATTCTGATGACTGCTGAGCTTCCTGGTCAGGCTCACTCAAGGGACAGGGCATGCTGAGCAGCAAAACAGCAGAGACAAGTCCGCTAGGCCTACCAGGTGCACTGACCGATGTGAATTGATACACTGGTCTTCTGCGTTATTATATATCAGTCTCCTGGAAGCTTTCATAGCATGAATTTAGAAATGAGAACTTGTAGTAAACTCGAAAAAACTATCGGAACCAGACCATGGTACTTGATTACAACAATGAGTGGGCTTTTTGCTCAGTATCTCTACTGAGCAAACAAACTCTTTAACTACACGTAATAATGTGTCAATATGAATAGTTACCTAAAGGTAAGTTTGGATTTAAAGACTGCTTGTCCCTGTAGACCAGTGTCTTCTCTTACAAACAGGTGGTTGTTATTGCCCTGCAGCGGGGCTTTGCAGACATCAAATATTTCATTGCCTAAATGCAGGGACATGCTGGAAACCAGAAACAGTTCAGGTATTAAGGTGGATATTGAATGAGCCCCACAGCTCCCATTCTACCTTGTTAGCTTTACTTAAAGCGGTGTGGAACAGCAGGATTCTGTCATACCAAATTCATAAGAAAAACAGAAAAGATGCTATAAATAACCTGTCTCCTTTCAAAGTAAAAAGAGGTAAAATTTATCTTCTTTTCAACTTGAAATGTAATTGTTTTGTAATTTTCCCAATCTCTACCACTTGATTAGCAAAAAAAACCAATTTTTCAAAATCATCAATTTATAATGTCTGGTATCTCACAGATGGGAACTAACCTTAATCTTTCACATCAATAAGATCAATACAATAGATTTGATCACATCTTGGGTCCATTTCCAAAGTCTCCCACCAGCACAGCTATATGACCCCAACCCTATTTATTTCTCTCTGATTTCCCAGGCAATGCCAGGGGTCTAGATTTTGTCAATTCTTTAATGAAAAATGACCCTTAAATAAGATCCTACATAGCAAATGCCACTCCCAGGCCTCCCTCTGAGCACTTCAGAATTCTTCAGGCATTGGGCCGGCCCGTGGCTCACTCGGGAGAGTGTGGTGCTGACAACACCAAGTCAGGGGTTAAGATCCCCTTACCGGTCATCTTTTAAAAAAAAAAAATTCTTCAGGCATTTGGAGCTCACCTTCCATCTGACCACTTGACTATCCGAGCATTGCTTTCTTTAATCTCATTTCCTTCTTCATCCCGGCGTATCCTCCACCGTATGGTATTTTCTACCTGGTTCAAAACACAAAAGCACTAGGAAACCAATTTAACTAACTACATGTTCTTTTTTCCTCATGTGATTTATACTCATGTGCCAAGAATAGGTAATAACAGAATAAGCTTACCAAAAAATAGCTGATTTGGCAACACCAAAACCCACCTCCTACAATACCTAGAGATTCTGGTTAAACCAACCAGACATTTTGTTTAAGTCTTTTCTGAGCTTCAGTTCACAGCCATGGAAGCAGAAGCTAAGTGTGGTGCAGCCTGGAGGTGTTATCAGACGCACTAAGAGCTCCAAAGGAGAGAAGACTGGGCTTTGGGGCCACACGGGCTAGGCAGCTAAAACTGAGATGGTTGCCCATAGCAGGGGCACTCGAAGGGCTAAGAACCCAAGGAAAGAAGGGCTAAAAAAGTGCCATTTAGCCTAGCAAGACAGGGAAACTCTGGAGATAAAATTAAAAATTTTTTAAAAGAATAAATTAACAAAAAATTAAAATCTGAGGCTGTGTTTTGCCCTGTTTTTGAGTCCAAATTTACCCTATGCATACGGTAGGGAAGTCCAAATCACAAAAGCAGCATAAAAATTGACCCTGCCCAGCGCTACCAGTATGGCCCTGGCAGAAGCTCATAGGGAAGCCCGTTAAGGAAGACAACATCCCTGTGAGAGCAGTGATAGCACTTTGCCATCCCAGAACTTCTAGAGACAAACCACCTAATGACAAGGTCACTTTTTGTGCATGATTTGAATATCCATAAAGATCCTGAGACTTCTATTGTGGGAAGCTGCTAAGATCTACCCACTATAAAATGTGGAGGCAGTTCCATTTGCCTTGAGTAGCTAACAATTTTCAAGAATTTTTATCTTTACTTCTGTTGAAAAATTACAACTGCAAAAAAAGAAAAGTGACAATTCTACAGGGATAAAAAAGGGTATGTACCTTCTCTAAAAATATTCTGAAAAGACATTTAATTCCTAGTTCTAAAGAGTTATTTGTTGATTAAACAGGAAATATAAAAGATCATTTTCATAAGCTCAAGTTGTCATCCCTGTGTTTTACTTTATGAAAGCAAAAAACATAAAAGAAAGAAAAAAGGAGTTAGAGTGCGGGATGGTACCTTTAATTTTAACCTGGTTTTATCTTCCTCATCAAGCACTTTTTCATCTTCAAATTCATCTTCATAAAACTGAGGATCAAAAGGTCTAAAAATTGTTTTTGTAATGTCATATTAGCCAGATTTAGTAATATTATGATTAATACTATAAATTTATCATCTCTACAACATGTACCAATATGTTTTTAAAAATCATAGTAGACAACTTCAAGTAAGTATGCAAATTACTGTACTTTCTTGAAATTCATTTTTAAATCATATTGCCTGAAATACAATCCAAATGTGATAAATAATTCAAAATCTTCTTTGATGAAATATGTCTTCTACAGTATAGGCTACACATAGTCTATTTTTCCATATCTTTTAAAGAAAATGTGTCCTGTTTAATTGCACAAGAGCTTGCACACATGTGCCTTATTGAACTCTACCCATTGACACTACCTTGATGTCCAAAATCATTGCCTTTTCTACATTCACAATGGCTTTTGCATTGAACATTTGTGACTTCTCTAGCAGACTCTCTCACTCTTGTTTTCAATTTTGCAGTTTTATATTAGTGAAAACACCTTCATTAGTTGTGTGGCCTATTTATTTATAAGTAAGTGCCAACATGTTAGAAAAATTATTAGCATTAAAACTCTCTCATTTTTCTACCACAGCACATCCTAAATTTATCTTTTTCGGAGTTACATGAGAAAGATCCCATCTTTGTGATTAGTCAGCTCATGATAAATAAGAAAAAAAAATTTACATCCTACATATTTTTATTCAATATCTTGAAATATTGAGTCAGCCCTCTTACTTGGGTTCTATGCTGAGAAACTTGGGTAGCTTAACAAAATATAACTCATTTCCTAAATCAATGTTGACACTGGGCATTTCTACTTCTGTTTTGGTTTCAGAAATGGCCTCTTCCTGCTGCTGGTCCTGAGCCACTCCATGTTTATCCTAAGAGAAGAATCAGAATGTGAGTGCTTGAAGAGACATTAGAAGTGTTCTAGCTTTTCTCCTGCACCAGGCACATACAGGTTTAATCAGAATTAAATTTAGATGCAGGTTTGATCAGTGTCTAAGTTTATTTTATCCACTTTAGGAATAAAATAGTCAGGAACCCTTCCAAACTCACCCACCACCCACAAAACAAAGCCAAACCACCAAAGGAAACATCTGTTATCCTGCATGACTAGACAAAAAAATATGTTGACATATCTGTTTTTCATAAGATATTCAGCAACAAATGTGTGAAATTATTCAACCCATCAATATACTAAGTAACTGTTAAAATCAAAGATCAACAACACAGCCCTCACTTCTTGGCACAGTTTTGAGTAAGAAAAACCTTTAAATCAAAGGTTTTCATGTAATGAGTGCTCACAGTCTAGCCCCTACCATTTGGCATCAACCTCATTCTAAGCAGCTCCTTCTGGGCCTCCTTATTTCCAGAAATTTCCAATACAGCTAAGAAAGTCACCCAGTCATCAGATGTTCAGTTATCCACGTCTTCTCTCGAGACGAGAGAGACAGAACTGGAACTTTTCCGCCTCTGGAACTTTTTTCTTAGTTTTGAATAACGGGATGGGTTGCGATTAGTGATGGTACTTACAGCAAGCTGACTGGAAACAGGTGATAGGTTGTCTCCCTCACTCTCTGAAGAAATGTCATCTATATCTCCAAACAGATCCATGGTTCCACTATAATCTTCAAGGTTGGGGGGAAATGCACAGTATTAATTTCTCTAACTGAAGTCCTTTACAGAGTTAGTTCTTGGCTCACCACTTCAACATATTCCCAAGATTCATAAACCAAATCTCCATTAAACCAACCTCAAACTGGCTCCCTGAGCCTGGCCCTCAGAAGCCTGACAAGAGCATCCCTGGAGAAGGAAGGAAGCAAAGTTCGTTGGTGAAGGGAGTCATTGTGATAGCCAGCTTTCAAGATGGTTCCCAGTGATTCCTGCCTCTGGTTTTCATGTCTTTGTGTGGTCCCCTCCAGCAGTGTGTCACAGTGGGCCTATGTGATCAATGTAATATGACCTCACTTCCAAGGCTAGGCTATGAAAGATACTGTGTCTTTTCTGCCTTGCTTTCTCTCTTGGGTCATTGGCTCTAGTGCAAGCCAGATGCCATGATATGAAGACACTCAAACTGCCTATGGAGAGGCCCACATGGTGAGAAACTGAGGCTTCTGCTGGGTCATCTTAGAGGCAGATCTTTCAGCCGCAGGCAAGACTTTGGATAATGTGGTGTCCGTCAACAGCTTGACTGCAGCCTGTTAGAGACCCTCAGCCAGACCACCCAGCTATGCCATTCGTGAATTCCTGTCCCTCTGAATCTGTGTCATATATTAAATGTTTGCTGTTTTAAGCTGCTGAGTTTGGGTAATTTGTTTTGCAGCAACAGATAACTAATACAGTTACATGGAAGCATTTCTCCCTTCTTTTTCTACATCTCTGTTTTCCCGCTTTTCTTTATTCCTCAGGGTACCAAATAGTCTTCTATAGTCTCTGGATACTCAAAGTTGAGGCTTGAGCTCTCTGCACAGGTCTGTCTTTCACTTTAAATTATCACCTTCAATATTACAGCTC
The DNA here is from genome assembly GCF_027409185.1 of Cynocephalus volans. Taxonomy (NCBI): domain Eukaryota; kingdom Metazoa; phylum Chordata; class Mammalia; order Dermoptera; family Cynocephalidae; genus Cynocephalus; species Cynocephalus volans. The sequence continues at coordinate 86,661,927 of NC_084462.1, read as the reverse complement.
CATACTGGCTCACACTGTGAGGCCAGAATGTCAGATGGATATAGGCAAAAAATAATCTGTATAAACCCAGTATACCCTAAAGGACTGTGGCAGTGACCTGGGCAAGAAGTTGGCAAGAAGAAAGGGAGCTAAACCATCTGCAGATGTTAAAGACCAGAGATGCTCATCATTTATTCAATCCAAAATAAACTACCACCACCAGTAACTGCAACTGTTCAAGGAATTCAGCGTTATGTTTTAAATGATCAACTTATTCAGATCTATCATTACTAGGTATTTATTTTAACTTGATATTTATCAGTTTATACATATCTGTGTGGTCCCAGGTCCTTCAACATTCCTAGTGCCATGATCAGCCTCTGCTTCCATTCATCTTCATAAAGATATGTATTTAAATATGAATATAATAAAGGGTCTAAAGAATTTCCCTGAAATGCAATTCCTGAGTTTTCTTGGCCTACATGAAATATTCCTGTGAACTAGTCTATTCTTCATTTTACAGAACAGGAATTCAAAGTTAAAATGAATATTAACTTGTGCAAAGTCACACTGGAGGTGAAGGAGCAGAGAGGTCACCAGACTGCAAAGTCAATACGCATAATCACTCTTCATTAGACTGAGAGCTATTGAAGCTCTCTCCTTGCCTCTCCAGTGGTTCCTGAAAATGTCCACTTCAACTATGTAAAAATAATGCTACTTACGGTTATTGATATAAGCTGCTTAGTATTCATGCCTAATTACATGCGTACACTAATGCCAACACCCATGAAATAGTAATAGGCTAACCTAACAGCTTGCAAATAGGTAAAATCAAATCCCAGATCTGATACGTATTCTAGGTCATAAATCAACACATAACAAATTTTTAAAAATTGAAACCACATAAAATATGTTCTCTGATCATAATGCAATTAAAGTAGAAAAGAATATCAATCAGAAAGATAACTGGAAAATCTCCAAATACTTGGAAATTAAACAAAATACTTCTGAATAATCCATGGGTCAAAGAGTGTGTGTCAGGGAAAATTTTAAAATATTTTTAAACAAATAAAAACAGAAATATAATATATCAAAATTTGTGGGATACAGCCAGAGAAAAATTTATGGCATTAAATTATTATTTTGGAGAAGAAAAAAGATCTCAAATCAATACTTGAAGATTTCACCTTAAGAAAATGGAAAAGTAAGGGCAAAAGAAACCCAAAGCAAGTAGAAGGCAGGAAATAATAAAGAGCAAAAAATCAATAAAATTGAAAATAGAAAGATAATAGAGAAAAATCAATGAAAACAAAAGTTGGTTCTTTGAGAAGATCTTTATGTTGTTATTGATAAACCTCTATTTAGACTGAAAAGAGAAAAAGCACAAATTACAAATATCAGGAATAAAAAAGGGGATATCACCACAAAACCCACAGATATTAAATGAATAATAAGGGAATAATGCATATAATTCTACACACATAAATTCAACAACTTAGACTAAATGACCCAGTTCTTTGAATCACAAACTACCAAAATTCACTGAAAAAATAACCTATTTAATAGAAATAGTCTTATTTCTACTAAAGAAAACTGAATTTATAGTTAAAAACCCTCCAAAAGTGAAAACTGCAGGTCTAGATGGACTCACTAGGTTTTGATAGCTAGGCATACTTAATAAATAAATGGTTCTATTTTTCCTTTAACAAATCAATTAACACAAGGCAGACTCATGATATATTCTTTAGAGAAATTTTACTAGTGTTTTACCCTTCCAAGAAACTTAGGAATTCTGTACAAATGTTATGAACCTTTCTGAAATTATCGGCTTTTAAAAAATGATGCATCCATAGTGAGCATAAGTATACAAAAGAAACTTGTTCTGTGGAACCAGGAGTCAAGGCCAAAATGTACGTGTTGCTAGAACATGAAAAGCTACTATTGCTTACAGCTATTTTCCCAATTAATGTGTATAAGTCAGTATGTTTAATCTACCAGTGGTAATGTGCAGCTAGATAGATACATAAATTGTACCATTTTATAAAGTTTAAGAAAAAGACATCCCCTGCAATGGAGTTACGCTGACTTTTGTCCCTTGTTTTAATCCCCCAGGTGCCACAAAGTAGGATAAAAGATAGTTTTGAGTGGGATTGTGGCTCCAAAGACATCTGTTAACCAACAGTTGCCAGGGCTTCCTGCTGAAATTCAAAGCAACAAAGGAGCAAAATTTTGAACCAAAAAGTAAATAGTGCTTAACAGCATCTGACAACAATGCTGCTCAGGACCAGGACAACACTGATTGTATCTGCACACAGAAGCCTGTTTTATGTATATTTATCTACGTTTTTGTTAAATGTTAAGTCATTCGCACAGTATACCTAAGTGCATAGTATGTCGTTTCATCCCATTTAAGTTTCTTGAGGGTTTTCTTCAGATGTCTGCAGAGTTGCTGCCCCTTTCTTGAACTACAAGTACTGCAATCTTTTTAATTCTCAATATGAGTAGAGCTTTCCGAGCTATAAATTTAACAGGAACTTGGCCTGTGTGGCCACTGTGGGGGCCAAAAAGATATCCACAGTCATTGTATTATTTGTATATAGGGTGACCGAACAAATAAACAAACATATTGAGGATAATTGGAGCCAGGTTTCTTGCTTTTAGAGTAGCGGATAGAAGAGGCCATTCAGCAGGAGTCTGTACTGAGAGATCCTGAGCCGCCTATACAAGAGACTTTCTCTTGACTTGTAGACTTCGCTGATGATAGATGCCATTATATATGCCCAACCTTATGGCTTAGTGGGCAGAAAACGCCCATTTCATGATGAGAAATTCAGCCTGTGTGGTAACTTGATGTCCCAGGATTAAGTGTTCAGAAGCCAGCCAGCTGTTGGTGCCCAGAAGTGGCTATCTACAAAAAGCAGGTGTGGATATGTTCCAGGCCCCTAGAGGCCAGGACTCAGTTCTCTTGCTGATACTGGCCAAAGGGTTCACATAGTAGTGGTATTTTCCACAGACATATCAAGCATCATTGGATCCCCCAGGTCATGAAGACCCAGTGGAAGAGCAGCCTGCCTTGCAGCCTAGGCTCACTGCAGAGCGTTCTCTTATTCTGGTCCTCACTGAAAACAGGCAGCATCTGTGGCTTACTTGGCAAAATGTCAAAGTAGCACGCTAAAATGTGTGTACACTGGCTCCCAAATCCAAAAATGTCCACCAAACATTCTTTTTTAGTGGTAGGTGGTTCAAGGTGCAGCACATTATCCTTCATTTTGGAGGGGATATCGAGACATGCTCCAGACCATTCATGTCCCAGGAACTTCAGAGGTGGCACGCCCCTGAATTTTGATGGAGTTTATCTCCCACCATCTGGTTTGCATGCTAGCTATGAAGGCATCTATAGTACTTACCATTTTCTGCTCATCACACTCAATCAGGATAATGTCACCGATGTGTGGACCAGTGTGATGTGTGGAATGTCACGATGATCAAGATCTCTGCAGACTTCATTCTAGCAGAGTGCAGGTGAGTCCCTGGAACTCTGAGACAAGACTGTGAAAGTGTGCCATTGGTCTAACAGGTAAAAACTGTTTCTGTTTGTCCTTACACATGATGTAGTCAATAGCTGTGTACCAGGTGTCAGTAGCTGTTGATTTGCTCCAATAAATACATGCATATGAAATAGTAGCTGCTATTGGAATCATTATCTGATTAGGTTTAAGGTGACCCATCATTTCCAAGATCAATCTGCTATCTGCACAGGTCGAACTGGTCAGCTAAATGGGGGATATAAGAGGTATCATCACCCTTGCTTCTTTTAACTCTTTGATGGTGTCGTTCATCTCTTCAATTCCAACCCACTCCCCACCACCCACGCATGCAATGTTGTTTGAGTTTATTATCCTAGTAAGAAAAAGAAGTTCCAAAGGCTTCCACTTGGTCCTTTCTACCATAATGGTGCTTGTTACACAGATCAGAAAGACAATATGGGAAATCACTCAGTTGACAAAACATGTCTGTTCCAATCGTGTATATAAGAGCTGGAGAAATAACCATAAGGTGGGTTTGCAAATCTGCTGGGCATACTATGAGATGATCTTGGGCTAAAACTCCATCTATCACCTGACTGCTATCAGCCCTCACTCACTCTGACTGGTGGGCCACACACAGTAGCATTTTAATTTCTAGGAATGAGCATCAACTGAGAGCCAATTCTAGTTCCCAAATTCTGGGTATTTCCTTTCCCTGGTGCATAGTCAGTCTAGTAAATGGCTGCAGTTTCCTTTGGGGAAGGTTTGCAGAAAGATAATATATATGTGAGGGTACTTCAAAAAGTTGGTGGAAAAATATAATTATGAGTCTTTCCACGAACTTTTTGAAGTCCGCTTGTACTTACGCAGTGCTTCAGGAGCCTTCCTCAAAGGGACCCAGTCTCCCCTTCAATCAAGGGACTCTGGGTCCGGGAACATATAATATTCATATATCTGAAAACTGGATGAGAGGGAGTGATTATCCACTGTGGTGACTTGTCAGGATTTTAGCCATCAGATCTAGAGTTTTCCCATAATACAGATCAAGCAACACTTTGGTAGCCTGCCCATCTATTTAATTCCTAGGAACATTATAATCAATCAGCTACCACCAAAAATCTCTGTGGATCAAAACATTCTGGTTACTGCTACATCTCTGCTGCACTTCTTTGTAATGTGCCCATCTTGGCTCTGGCATTTAAACACTGCCAGTTGGCCTCTATTCTTCTGGGATCCCATCATACCCATCTCAGTGGCAGCATCACCCATCATACCTGCCTATAGCTTTGGAAGGACACAGGTCCTCCCCTTACTAATGTATCTCTCAATGTCCTAGTGAAGGGAGTATCCTCTTGGGCCTCTCAGGGGATGTAGTTAGGAGTTGGGGGAGAGGTGCTATGCAGGTAACACAAGATGAGTCTACTCCAACAGTCTCTCTAAGCCTTTGGATTCCCTCCTCCACATAAAGCCAGTGAAGCCTTGGCATCTCAAATTCAATAAATATTGGCCACCATTGAGTTTTAGTTAACCACCCAAGTACAGGGCTATGTCCGGTTACATGCACTAACACATTAAATCCAGAATATATAAGTACACCCAATAATAAATTTGGCCCAAACTCGTGTTATATTCTGTCCTTCATCTCATTTTTAGAATCCACTTCTACACATATGCCCCAGGCTTTTGCCTATATTTATTAGCAAAATCTTGTAATTCTTTTGGTGTATAAGCCTATTTCTTCTTCAGACTTTGTGCTTGCTTTGCTGGAGCACGATGAGATCCTGGCAGTGGGTCTACTGGTAAAAAGGTGCATGAGAGTACTCAGTTGGGTGAGTCTTGAGGAGAATGGGAACTGCCCCAAGTGATGTTATTACCATGTTTTCAAGCAAGAAAAAGTAGTTTCCTCAGACACAGGAAAGCAAGCTGCTTCCCACAGGCAAGGGAAGCTCAGAGTCAATGGGAAATATGAGCTTTTCAGCCTCATCCAGGTACAAACAGATATCCCCCAACTTAGTCCACTCAGGCTACTACAACCAACTACCACAGACTGGGTGGCTTAAATAATAGAAATTTGTTTCTCACAGTTCCAGAGTCTGGTAGTCCAGAATTAAGGTGCTAGCAAGGTAGGTTTCATTCTGAGGCCTCTTCTCTTGGCTTGTAAATTGCCACCATTTTTCTGTGTGTTCACATGAACTTTTTCTCCCCCCACATTTCTCTCTCACATGACCTCTTTTTTTGTGTGCGTGGGGAGAATGAGCCCTGGTCTTCCTTCCTCTTCTGATAAAAACACTAATCCCATCATGAGGGCCCCACCCTCACATCATAATCTCGTCTAAACCTAATTACCTCCCAATGACTGCACCTCCAAATACCACCATATTAAGAGTTAGGGTTTCAACATATGAATTTCAGAGGGACACAGACTTTCAGTCCATAGTATCTGCATTCCTAGTTTCTTTCCCAACACTGCGTTAACTTTTACATGAGAGACTTGTAGAGGCTGTGAATTCAATTGATGTTGTAATTCTGCGACCACACACCTAAATGTTGTGTTTGATTTTCAGCTACCTCAGCCCTGTGGCTACAGATGAGATTCTTTTAGAGCTGTAATGAAAGCTCAGTGGTTGAGCTGAATGTTTAAAGATCTAAGTTTGTCGTTTTCTTCCTGAGAGTGCTCCATCCCACACCACAGTCCTCATAGGCATGATTACTGCCTAACAGACAAGGGCAGCAGCCATGTCAGCCCTCAAGTACAGGAGAAAATCCAATTCATGAGACCACTGCACACCATGGATCACCAGCATCCCATGTCCCGCTGGTGGAGTTCAGCTTGCATTCAAACCCAAGCCAACCCCTGAATTCCATTTTTGAGGATTTGTATTCAGGACAATCTAGTCAGGTTCTAGTCAGGAAACAGAAAACACACCAGTTGTCTATACAGACAGAATTTAATATTTTAAAAATCGTAATTAGGCTTAAAGTTGCTGACTAGGTTACCAAAAGTATAAAAAGAGGAACTACAAGAGATCACAGAGGTAACAAATGCAGAAAACAACTTCTATCTCTACAGTTAGGAGGTGAAATTATTAAAATTCAAGACCTTACAGAAGAGCTAAAATTCATACCTGACTGAGAAGAGAAGCTGTCCAGTGCTGATGTCTTATGGCGGGGAAATGAGGCTCTCTCTCCAAATGGTGGCAAATCTGTAAACTGGATTCAGCTGCTGGAGCAAAGAAGTGCTGATGGGCCCCCTCAGAGAAACTGCAAGCCAACAGGAAGCCCCCAGAAAGTTCCATAAACAAACAGGAAGGAGCAATTCTGCCTTTGCCATCCAGGCTTCTGGTCTTGCTCTGGCGCCCCCTAACAGGGGGCAGCCGGGAAAGTATGGTTTGCGGAGTCCTGGCCCCAACATCTCAGTGCCAGGTACTGAAGGGTGGAGAGGAGAAACAAGAGCTGAATAACTGACACACCAAGTGTCTACTAGTTAAAAAAAAAAAAAAAGAAAGAAAAAGAAGAATTAAGGATCTTAAAAATCAGGCTAGGAGTTCTAATTTGATAAGCCAGGAAAGAGTGAGATACTGAAGATTTTGAATTAGGAAAGTGACACAATGGTGATTCAGGACCTTCCTCTCTTTGGATGTCACTTTTCTTTCTCTATAAACAGGCTCCAGGGTAGGCCTCCCACAATTGCCACTCCCAGATTGTACTAACAGCACCAGGAAGGAAGTAGAATAGAAGGTAGAGACTGTTAGTGAGGACAAGACTAGTGTATGCACAAGGGCACCATAAAGAAGGCAAACGTGTGGTGGATTTAAAACATATCTGCAAATTCTTTGCTATTCCTCCCATTGAGAGAAATCAAATTCCCCTCCCTTTGAATATGGGCTTGTATTAGTGACTCACTTCTAAAGAACAGAATGTGGCGGGAGTGAGGCTGTGTGATATTCAATGCTAGGGGTCACACAAGCTAATACAAAAACAAGTAATACAGCTTTCACCTGGCGCTCTCCCTCAGGGTGGTGCCCTCTGCAACCCAGCTGCTGTGCTGTTGAGAAAGCAGGGCCAGGACTAGGATGCGACAATGTGACACTCACCTTGCTTATAAATACAGGAACCATCAAAATCTCAGTAATCAGGATAAATAACATTGTAATATAATATTTTTTAAAAAGTCAAAATTAATGCAAAAAAATTCATGATAAACAAAATTCTAAATAAAGAAAATCCAATCCTGTCCTTGTCTGACTCTCCTCACTTGACTCATAGCTTTATTCCCAGCCCCGCCAGATCCCATCTTTTAAAAAAATTTTGACATTTTGTTCAGGATTTTTCTACATTAAATTTCATTTTTTAAAATATTGTATTACAGTATTATTTACTGTAGTGGGTTGAATAGTGGCCCCCTCAAGTTCACATCTACCCAGAATGTGATGTTCTTTCAAAGAACTTTTGCACATGTGATTAGATAAAATGAGGTCACACTGGAGTAGGGTTGGCCCTAAATCCAATGAGTGATGCCCTTATCAAACAAGAGAGAACTGGGGACACACAGAGACCCAGAACAAACAGAAGAAAGCCACTGAAGACACAGGCAGAGATTTGAATCATACTGCCACAAGCCAAGGATTGCCCAGAGCCACCAGAAGATAGGAAGAGGCAAGGAAAGAGCCTTGCCAAGAGCCTTCTCCAGAACTGTGAGAGAATTTCTATTGTTTTAAACCTAGTTTGTGGTACTTTGTTATGGCAGTCCTAGGAAACTAATACAATCGCCGAGGTTATTCTTGCACCTCTTTAAACCCTGCGCCTGAGAAGATGGCCTCACTCCAGTCCTGACACTGGCCAGGAGGCTTCTTTGTGGGGATGGGAGAAATGGAGTGCAGGACAGAAGAGCAGAAATTCACTAAAACCTAAGACAGTGTAAAGTGTTAACAAAATCAACTTACTTTGGAAAAAGTAGATTTCTAGAACACAGAGACTTGCTTTGAAATTTTTTTATTACAATTAAAATTACACAAAAGCAAATCAATTCATTTCAATCAAAATAACTCATGTTTACATCATATTTATAAAACAAGCTGTACAATAAAATACATAAAATGTTCCCACATTCTGTACTTCAATCATCATCTTCTTCCTCTTCATCACTGATCACATACTTCTTATGCTTTTTACTTGCTTTATCATCATCTTCTGCTTTTCTCTTTCCAGAAGGTTCACCTTCCTAAACAGATAAAATTTTTTAAAAATCTAAAAGTCAACAGAGAACATTTATCAAAAGTAGCTCTGAACTGAATGGCCCTATGAAAACTCAAAATAAAGTAACTGTTTTTAATAAGAACATTCACCACATGAATAAAACCAGGGGTCAAGGTCATGGCCAGTTTTCAAACCTACAGGTATTACAGGCATTCTAAAATGACAACTTTGCAGAGTTCATTGCAAACTAACCATAAAACCCAACCCCAGTCCCCAGCGGACTGTGAGAGAGAGCTATGTATGCAACTGCAAGCTAATCTCTCTCACGGAAACCACTGTACATGGAGAAGGGTGTGCAGGAAACTGGGAAAAGGGTTTGCACCAGGAAGGGTCAGGGCTCTCCCAGGAAAGTTTTGCCTATATAACCATGTGTCCTGTTGGAATACTTTTACCATGATCAGGTAATTGCAAACTTTTTTCTCTGCTTCTTCAGCCTTTCACCTCTTTTCATAATCTAAAATTCAGTACTTTAAAGACTGTTAATTTTTTTTTACATAACAGTTTCTTGTTTTGGATATACTAAAAACTCCTATCATAAAGGTTTTTAAGAAAATATTTGAAAAAATTAAAGGCCTTCCATACACAAGTTTCTTCTGTTTAAAATCATTAGGTAACTGTTTTGCAACAATATCTTAGAATGTAAAACCAAATGGAGCTGGGGACTGACCCCTCCTCCTGCAACCAGGCACACCACAGCTGCCAGAGGGCCGGCCAGGGTCCTGAGGTACGGCGCCGGGGACTGAGCCCTCTTCATGCATTCAGGTATGCAGCTGCTGTCACAGGGCCTGCCAGGGTCCTGAGGCACGGATCCAGGGACCAACCCCTCCTCCCACAACCAGGCAAGGAGCACACCAAAAATACCACTTCCACGTGGGTGGCCAACCACAGCCACCACCATAGTCATGGCGGCTGCAAAGACGGCTAGATGCCACAACCAGCGTGCAGATGGCCTGCCAGCCACTCAAGTGCACTGACACAAGGAGGGTCACCAGTGGAGACCAAAGAAAGGAAGAGGATATACAAAACCCATTCCAGAGTGATAGAAATAATCTATTCTATGATAATAGTGGGGGACCTGAACACACCTCTCTCAGCACTGGACAGATCGTCTAGGCAACAAATCAACACAGTAATGTTTATTCTTCCAGAAGGAGAGAAGAAATCTAAGGTTATCCGAGGTGGGAGGGGGGAGGGTGAGGGGGATGAGGAGAGACTGAATAAGGGGTATAAAAAATAAGTATGATTTGTAATGATATATATGCTAATAATACTGATTTGATCAACATACATCAAAGTTGAACCTCCATATATGTATTATCAATTATGATTCAATAAAGAAATTAATTAAATTAAATCATTAGGTACAATGTTCTAACAGAAACAATTCAGGAAGTTATCTAAGAAACAATTTTTACAGATAGACTTCAAACACAATTAACAGCTAAATAATATCAAATATTGATTAAAATGAATTTACACTGAATGGGACACTCCAGAATGGCCATTAATTGGCCTCCTCACCACAAAAATTAAATAGGGTGAACAAATGGTCTGAAAGTTGAAGGTGGGGAAGACCAGACATCTTGCTCCTGTGACCCCAAGATGCTTTTAGGTGGAGAATGCGACCTGGCATGGCCACTTTTTTTCTGATGGCCCCATGGCTGGTCCTCTGAGGGACAAGACAGAATCCCATAGTTGTTTCCTGTATTATTGTCCCAAATGCATTCCCACAGACCTAACCTGCCACAAGAGATTTCAAAGGGGAAAGTTATGCATCACAGTAATGGATCTAGACAAGTCCTCCCCAACTTACTTCTCAGGTGGCAGCAGTAAAGTTACCCAAACAGCAACTCTGGAAGACAGATCCTCCCCACAAAATGTGCCAAGTGCCCCTCCTTTCTTCTCCACAGCCTGGAACAAACCCAGATACTTCTCTCCCGACTCCACATCAGCAAAGGCAAATAGCACATTCAATCACACCACTTGTCTTTTATTTCCAACTTAAAAAATCTTATCTTGGGAGCTGGCAGGTTAGCTCAGTTGGTGGAGTGCAGCCTTACAACACCAAGGTCAATGGATTAGGATCCCCACACTGCACAGACACCAAAAAAAAAAAAAAAAAAAAAAAAAAAACAGACCTTTATACGCAAGTGCTGTTTTTTGGCAATATTCCCAAAGTAAAGAGTGTTGGATCTCTTTGGATCTAAAATTCTTTAGGGGCCGGCCCGTGGCTCACTCGGGAGAGTGCGGTGCTGATAAAATTCTTTAATGAGATTAAACTTGAGCGGCTAAAACATAATCTGGCATGGTACTTCTAAAAGGTGGTATAGCCTGTCCTAAAGGCAGGGCCCCACAACTGCCAGGAGATGGCCAGGACTCTCCGAAAGAAGTCTAATCAGCACTAGTCCTAATCCATTGTCTGGGTGAAAAGCTGTGGAATTCTGCTTTGGAAAGCCTGCCAGGACTGACTTCCCTGGCAGCTACATGCAGGCACAGTAAAGCACAGCAGAGGAATGTAATTCCATGGACTCCCAGGACTTAAAAAGTGATGGAATCCTGCAGGAAGATGACCTCATTTTGTGCAATTAGGCCTGTGGGATGCTGCCTTACTGAACATAACTGGAACAGATCCTTCTGTCACATATAAAGGCAACAAATGACAAAAATATTCTTATTAAGACTAAAATAAAGCTCGCTAATATAGTTATAAATGCAGGTCCCTGTAGGTATAGGAACAGGCGGTACACAAGTTATGAAGATAAGGCAGGGGTGCCCAGGGGGGTAACGAAGGTCCCAAGATGGAGAGCTGGTAGAGGAAAGAGAGCCACAGAGAGGACCCAGGCCACTGGGCAGCACATTCTAACTAATCCTTCTCAGCAGGTAATCTCTTTTGTCTAACAAAATTGAGGATTAGCCTCGACCTTTCCTTTCCATTGCCTCCATCTGTTTTTTTCAACTTGAATCTTTCCCTTTGCCCAGACCCCTGGAGAACAGAATACCACCACACAGTTTCTCCCCCTACCCATTTTTCTATCTTTGAAGTAATTTAGGTTTTCTGAAGTTTTTACTGCTTACAAAAATGAGGGAGGACAATAAGCTCTCCATTATATTTTTCTCTGTTTTGATTACTTCGACCTTGTTGGAGAAGGAAAAGTAGCATTTCCTGTTCAGCTACTACTACATGTCATGTGTTACCTACTTTCATATCGTTATTTATTATAATATGACTTTACAAGACAGCAAGCATAAACCCCACTGATCAGATAAAACAGACTCAGAAAAGTGATATGACTTGTTCAAAGCCATACAAATGGGAAAGGATAACACCAAGATTCAATAATCCAATTCACGGGCCGAGCCCGTGGCGCACTCCGTAGAGTGCTGCGCTGGGAGCGCAGCGACGCTCCCGCCGCGGGTTCAGATCCTATATAGGAATGACCGGTGCACTCACTGGCTGAGTGCCGGGTCACGAAAAAATGACAAAAAAAAAAAATAATAATAATAATCCAATTCACTCTAATCTATACTCACCCTTGCCCCCATATCAAGGCACGCTCTGGTAATAATGGTGGATCTCTGGAGTGAGAATCTGGGGTCTGAAAACTCCCCTGTATCTCAAAGACATATCTAGACTCCTACTTTTTGGGTGGGGTTTAGTATGCAAAATACAGAGAAGGACCTAGAGCAGGAATGCTCCCTTTCTTTCTCTCTTCCACGGTAACTCATGGCCCCAACTGGAACTGGGGCAATATGAAGAGCCAGTGGCAGGGGTTGACAGGTCCAGGCAAAAGTAAAATCTTTGTTGTCAGGGAAGGAAAGGGAAAAGAATGGGAAGACCTGAGAGGGAGTATTTGGGTGGGGAAGGTAGAGGGTAGTTCCTACAGCAGACAGCCAGGAGGCCATTCCCAAGAGGATTTTAAAGCCAGGCAGATACAGGTTTGCAACTGCCCAGCCTAAACGAACGCTATGTGATGAATCACACATTTTTACAAAAACCTTATTTCTGAGAATACTAGGAATAAGCAGAAGTCCCATGGCACTCTCAATTTTCATTCAGTTTCTGCTTGCCAAGAAATAAACATCATCTGCTTAGATGAGGACTCCCGTTTGCCAACAGCTCAACACATTGTAAATGCATCATTAAGATGTTACTAGATCAAATTTAAAACAAATATGTTGCAAAATAATGTAACGATTTTTCTCTAATTATCTCCCATAGCATGCCACTTACAAGAATGATTGTGAAATATTAAATGCTGTGATTAACAGTAACTTGAGAACAGAATTCTGCTTCACATGAGAAAAGAGCTCATGGAAGCCCAAAATGATGAAAATACTTTAAAATCAAGGATAACAGGAAGACAACATCCATTTTCTGCAATATGGCAGAACAATACTTTGAACAACCCTCCCACTGAAAATAACAATGATGCCTAAAAAATCACAAATCAATGTGTTACAAGAAAATATGATATAATCAGAGGCCAAAAATTAAGTGAAGGCAAGAACCCAGAGAGATAAGTGGAGCACTGAAGCAGGCTTCCTCCTCAAAGACATTTACCAAACAACATGAACATGAACTTTGGTTTTCATGCCTTGCAGGGTGCAGAAGATGAGACAGAAGACAAAGGCCAAGTTGAGCAGATTAATAGCATATCCCAAAGGACTACATCTTCAATGTAAAAGTGAACTAGAAATAAGCCCAGCCCCATTTCTCTGAGGCAAGAGTTGGCAAACTTTTTAAAGCAAACGGCCACATAAAAAGTATCTTAGATTTTGGGAGCCATATGGTTTTTGTTGCAAGTACTCAACTCTGCTACTACTCAACTCTGCCACTGCAGCAGGAAAACAGCCATAGACAATACTTAAATGAATAAGTGTGGGTGGGTTCTGATGAAGCTTTATATAAAGCAAAAAAACAGGCAGCAGGTCAGATCAGGTCAGTGGAGTATAATTTGTCAGTCTCTCTTCTAAATAACTGCGAGCATAATTTTCAAGATCAAACATTAGAACTAATTGGCAAGGTGTTAAATAAAAAATAAAAAGTTTTCAGGAGAATTCAAACCACTACTCATACTTCCCAGGGAATTCAAAGAACCTTATTCTGAGAATATAGTTTAAAGTGATCCTAGGTGGCTGATGCCCAAGGCACCTGGCAACGGCAAATATAAACATCTTTGGAGGAATCCATCAAACTTGGCCTCAAAAGTTCCCATTGAGATGCGCTCAGTAAATCAATCATTTAATCACATAATGCGTATAGAAACAAGGCACCATGAGATACAACCAGCAGAAATAATAGGCAGTACTATGGTCTGAATATTTGTGTCCCAAAATTCATACGTTGAAAGAGGGCCTTTTGGCAGGCTCCGCCTTTTGGGATTAGTGCCTTTATAAAAGTTGCCCAAGAGACCCCCCCTGGCCCTTCCACCACGTGCCATCTATGAAGAGGAAACAGGCCCTCACCAGACACCAGATCTGCTGATGCCTTGATATGGGACTTCCCAGCCTCCAGAACTGTGAGAAATAAATTTCTGTTGTTTATAAGCCACCTGGTCTATGGTACTTTGTTATAGCAGACTGAATGGAATAAGACAGGAAAGAAAATCAGACATGTAAAGATTTGAGAAATTGAAATTTTCAGATATAAATGATAATATATTAATGTTTAAAATATTTAAACACATAAAAGGAGAAACTGTAAATATAAGTAAGCAGCAGGAGTTTTAAAAAATTACTGATTTGAAAAAAAACTAAAACTAACTTGTAAAATGGCCATTTGAAAAATAAACTAAGTCAAATGCCTAGAGATAAAAGTTTAAGTAAAAACTCAGTGAAAGAGATTAACAACGTATTAGACTTTGCTAAAGAAAGAAGAAATGAACTAGAAGGATAAAAAGAAATATCCTGGAATGCAGAGAGACAAAGACATAGAAAATATGAAAGACAGTTTAAGAGTCATGGAAGAGTGAGAAAGAATAGCATGAACCTAATCAGAATTTCAGAAAAAAAGGAAAGATTATGGCACAGAAGTAATATCTGAAGAACTGATGGCTGAGAAATGTTCAAAACTAAGGCAAGGCACCAATCTACAAGTTCAGAAAGTCCAACCAACTCCAATCACAACAAATGAAAAGAAATACAAAATAGGCATCACAGTAAAATTCAAGAACACCAAAGATAAAATAGATCTAAAAACCAGCTATTAAATGACAATTCTGACTTCCAAAATAGCAGCATTAGGAACTCTCCAGCCGTCTCCACCTGCAGAGACAGTTTGCCCTGAAAGCTTTTGCTCTTTCTTCAACATCCAGTGAGAGGGCTCCTCCTCTCAGGTATCGGACCCTCCTCTGGGCCACTCCTAGCTCTATTTATCTCACTGAACTTCGGTGAAGTGTGTATATGTCTGTCTGTGCTCCTGGTATGGGAACCCCTTTTTACTCCCAGGAGTTGGCTACTGGGTACAGAGTAAATCCGTAGAATTGAATAAATTTGGTCTTACCTCATCACTGGTGAGTTTCTTTGCTTTGAGTAATCTTTGAGCCTTATCTTCTTCTGATCCCTCATCACTGTCTGAGGAATAGATTCTGGCTCGTTCCTCTGAAAGCAAAGGAATTAGATTGTGAATGGCATTTAAGTACAGTGATCTATTCATTCTTGGATTTTTCTTTTGATAAATAACTTTTAAGTTCCTTCTGTACATTTTTCCCACAGACACCAAATAATTTTTTAAAATTTTGGTTTAAAAATAAATGTAAATTAGATATGCTGAAATAAAGCAGACTTTACCCTCTCAAAATACAAAAATCTGATCAGGACGACTAAAGAGATGACACCCTACTCTTCCAAAGTAAGCTATTAAAGCCTCAGTTATTCTTTCATAGATTAACAGTTAATTCCAATACAAGCTTTGAAGATACATCAAGAAGTGGTTTCCTGGTCCTGTGAAGACACTTGTTGCCAGGTGAACATTTCAAAGGGAAATGCAGACAAGTACCAATCTGCTCTGCTGCCCAAGCCCAGGTGAACCTCGGGGTGGAATAAGAGCAGCTGACTTCAGACCAACCCCCTCCACTCAGAACCCCAAAGCCTCCACTTCTCCACACTCCTTGCCTATCTGACTACTGTACAGAACTGCGCACTATCGAACTTATCCATTAGAACTTTTTAATCTCTGGTGAACTGAACATTATGTATCTCTCTCTCTAAAAGCATCCTGAATTTTTTGTTTTTATTTAATTTTTGTGTGGTTTATTTCCACAATTCATCTTTTTCTATGGGAAACTAGCACTGACAAAAAAGAAAAGGTCTCTGTACTACCATGCTAAGATAAACAAGTAGGTAAGGTGTAACAGGCTACCAGACCAAATGCAGTCACTGAAAGAAAAGGAGAAATGAGATTCAGAGGATTGTCAGAGAAAGGGAAATTTGGGTGTTTTTAAAATTTATCACTCAACAAGGACAAAACCAGAATGCACAGTCACCAGGGTACACCTTACGTTATACAGTGTCCCAAAGCTCTATCAAAGGGAATCAGGGGAGTAGTATTAGAGCCTCATTTTATAGACAAGGCACATGATATTCAGAGATGGGAATCACTTGCTCAAAGCTGATGAGTGGTGAGAATAACAACTGCTTTAGGTAACATTTATTTAGTACTTGTTATGTGCCCAGCTCTGGGCTACGTACTTTAAATGCACTACATCATTCAACTCTGAAAACAACCTCATGTTGTAAGTCCTATTATTAATAGGTTGGTTTTTTTCCTCAATGAGATAAAAGAAGTTCAGGGAAGTTATGTAACTTTTCAAAAGTCATACAACTAAAAAATGTTGGAGATGACAATAGAGCAGGCAGGGTCAGGGGTCCAGCACAAGTGTTCTTACTTTGCTTTTCAGTATGTCATCTTGCTACTGGCTGTGGAGGAGCTTTCAGGGGAGAGCCAGGTGGGTGCAGTTGTCCAGGCTGAGACTGACATCTTGGAAGTCAGATGACCCTGGTTCAAGAACTGGCCACTACCAACTATGTGTCTCCGGGCACATTATTCAACCTCTCAAAGTCTCAGTTTTCTCAATAAGAACAAGGACAATAATAGCAACTAATCATAATATTGTGAGAATCAAATAGGACACATATCAAGTGTTGAGTGTCTCCCTGGGACTCAGTATATGCTGAAAAATTAATAATTATGAATTACTGACACTTGTGAAAGAAGGAAATATGGAAAGGAGAAGTTAGAGAAAAGTAAAGGAGAAAGAGTAAAAGAAAATATCATGTATTCTCTAAATTTAATTTCTTGATTCCCAATAAGTAATAAAAAAAAAGTTGAGAAAAGTCCCAATATAATTGGCAAACTTTCAAACCAGAAAGCAGGAGCTCAAGGGATATAATTGAATGTGGCAGAGGGTGGTCAGTGAATACAAAATATTACAGAGATAGGAAGAATAGAATCTAGAGTTCTATAGTAATATAGGGAGGTTAAATTAACAACAAAGTACTGTGTATCTCTGACTAGCCAGTCAAGATGATGTTGAATGTTTCTAGCACAAAGAAGTGACAAATGTTCGAGGAGATGAATATCCTAAGCACCCTGATATGATATGAATGTATCCAAATATCATTTTGTACTCCATAAATATATATAATTACCATGGGTCAATTAAGAAAAAAAAATTTAAAAGAGAGAAAAAAGAGAGAGAAATAGAATGTAGAATAGTGGTTACCAGAGGCAGGGAAAGGAAGCAGGGAGGGAGGGCTGGGGAAAGGTTGATAAACTGGTACAAAGTTACAAAGTTACAGTTAGACACAAAGAATAAGTTCTGGTGCTTTAGGGTAACAATAGCTAATAATACTGTACTGTATATTTCAAGATAGTCAGAAAAGAGGATCTTGAATGTTATAACCACAAAGAAATGATAAATGTTTAGGTGAAAGATATGCTAACTATTCCAATTAGATCATTATTCAACATATGCATGTATTAAAACAATAAACTGTACCCCATAAACACGTACAATGAAAATAAAATAAAATAAAAAACTGAATGTGGGAACAGCAGCAGTTTCCACCCATTCAGTATCACCTGAAAGAACCCTGCAATGCCTAGATCAGATCTTAAAATGGATCATTTATTAACACTAGCTGTTTAAAAAGAAAATGCCTAGCAACTTGGCACTCAGACTATGTCCACCACAGATATAAAGTGGAACCCTGAAATGACAAAATGTAATTTCTGTACCAGACTCACCTCGAATCCCCCCTTTGTATCTGTTTTTAATGGCAGCCAAGCTAATGGACTCCTCGCCTTCCTCCTCCTCGTCATATCGATCAGGTTCTAGGTAACTAGCACTCAGCCCCCGCTGGTGCTGTTTCTCTCTCATTCGGCGCTGCTGAGATTCTCTACGAATAGAAGCCCTCAAACGTTCTTCTTCTTTCTGTAAAGAAGCAAATAAACTCTATAACTTAAAAATGAACTACTTTCATGCCCACCAGAACCTACTTTTACCAAAAAGAACAGGTAAATGTCTAATCCAGGATGACATCCATCCCATATGTCCTCAGAGTTTAGTCTTCTTCACTTACACTTCTGTGACATGAAGGCAGGAGGGGTCCCTCACACTAACCAGCCCCATCATAGTGGACATAGGTGTGTCCCGGGGAGCTGCATCATCCTCTGGTGCTGCCACTCAGAGCCCAGAGAGAAGCGACAGGCCTGAGAAACCCTTTCCACACCCAACGGACACCTGAACTGACTCCTTAGGGCAGCGAAGGCTGTTTCTGTTCATCCCTGAGTCCCAGACACCTGACCTCCCAGGCTCCACCAAAATCCCTCCCAGACATTCCTGTCCCATCCCTTCACCAAGAGAACTCCTGTAGTTCCTGATGACAGGATGGAGAGGCCCTGGTAAGGAAGCATCCTCAGGCCACAGGGTAGAGCCTTCATTTCCTTACAGCTGCCTGGCATTCTGCACAATAAGGTTCACAAAGGACTTGGGGGGCGGGGTCAGAGATATTCTGGCATTTCTTTAAAGGTCTTCCTCATTCAGTTACTCTGTATTACCATATACAACTCAATTCTTTTGCTTGTTTGTTTTATTTTATCTGTAGTAATTCACTATTAACTCTAAGTAGTTTAATGTAAATTTAAGATACATATTGTAATCCTCAGAGCAACCACTAAGAAATAATGCAAAGAGATAGCTACAAAGCCAGTAGAGGAATTAAAGTGGAATACTAAAATATCTGACACACACACAGAGCAGAGAACAAAGAAGAGATGAAAGATAAACAGACGGGACAAATTTAAATAGTAAAATAGCAATTTCAAATATAACAATATCAATAATTAAAGGCAAAGCAACACTCTTGTCAAAAGACAGTATAGAAATTCAAGAACCATGGGCCAGCCCGTGGCTCACTTGGGAGAGAGTGTGGTGCTGATAACACCAAGGCCACAGGTTTGGATCCCTATATAGGGATGGCCGGTTAGCTCACTTTGGAGAGTGTGGTGCTGACACCACCATGTCAAGGGTTAAGATCCCCTTACCGGTCATCCTTTAAAAAAAATTTAAAAATTTAAAAATTTAAAAATTTAAAAAAATTCAAGAACCACTATATACTATTACAAGGTACTTACATGGAATACTAGAACAAGTAGACTGAAAGTTATAGACTGGATAAAGATATACTGTGAAAACTTTGAACAGAAGTGGCTACATTAATATCACACAAAATAGACTTAAAAGCAAGGAATATTACTACAAAAAGGAACATTTTGTACATCAAGACAATATAATTTTACTTTTTTTGAACATGCAAAAGTTTTCTGTGTGAGATCAAATTTATCAATCTTTTTCCCTATTGCTTCTGGGGTTTGAGTTTTCTCTACTCCCATTCTATAAGTTCACTCATGTTTACTTCTAGTACTTATAAGGTTTTTTTCTTTTCTTTTTTTGCATTTACATTTCTGATTCATTTCCACCAGCACTTAAAAGAATAGTCATTAGAAATGTTTGCCTCAAAATACACAAAACATTTTGATTCAGTTACACTGAACTGACAATTGATAATTAAGAGTTATTGTATTTTCACTTGCATTTCCTTGTGCATTTAATTGGTAAATAATCAGCATGAAATTTTTGAATATTAAAAGCAAAACTCTCCAAATACGTTCTCTTTTCATGATCAAAGGGGTGGGAAATTTCACAAGCATGAATTAGCTCAGGGTCCTTGCAGCTTTCTGTGGGTTACTTTTAAGTCAGCAGGAAGTGGCTAGGACAAGGTTTGAGAACAGATCATTTCCAGGAAACACAAAGCTGTAATTCTGGTTTCCCAGCATGATTACGGTCATCTTGTTCCTCTTTGTTATTAGTGACTTTCAGAGTATGTCTCATAACTGTCCAGCCAGTGGGATGTGTGGCTTTATGACGTTGAGCCCAGGCCTAAAGCATGAGCATGGATAAGGTTATACAGTACTAATGAAATACAGACTCCAGTAGGGGGTGAGGAACCTCCACACACTTGATTCCAAGGGGTTTCCACATCTGACTTTTTATAATTATAATTTATTGTTGGAATTAGTGAGATCTTGGTTAACTTTCTCATTTTATAGAAACTAGAGCAGTTAATATTTTTGTCTTTTCAGAGAACATAATTTCCATGATTAGAATATACATATGCATACATACACATACACAATTGCTTTTTGGTTGTTTATTTTTCATTTTTTATTTTATTTTTTTCAGTGCTAAAAGAGAAATTTATTTAATGTAAATGCATACATTAATACAAAAGAAACATCTCAAATCAACAATCAATTTTGCACCTTAAGAAACTAGAAAATGAAGAGCGAACTAAACTCAGACCTAGCAAAGGAAGTAAATAATAAAAAGTAGAGCTTAGATAAAAGAAATAGAAAATAGAAAAAAAGAGAGAAAATCAATGAAACCAAGAGTTAGTACTTTGGAAAGATCCACAAAATTGACAAACCTTTACCTAGCTGTATTAAGAAAAAAGAGAGAAGACTCAAATAACTAAAATCAGAAATAAAAGAGGGGTCATTACAGCCAAATTTACAGAAATCAAAAGGATTATAAAAGAATACTATAAATAATTGTTGGTCAACAAATTAGATCATCTAGATGAAATGAATACATTTCTAGAAACATGCCACCTACCAAGATTGAATTATGAAAAACCAGAGGGCTTGAACAGAACTATAGCTGGTAAGATGCCAATTACTCAATTTTTTTTTCACGTTTAAATAATCAATAGTAATTCCTTAATATAAACAAACATTAAACATGTTTAAATTTCTTCAATTCTCTCCTCCTCCCTTTTTCTTTCTTACAATTGATTTGTTTACATCAGGATCCAAACAAGTTCTGCTTGCTGCATTGGTTGCTATGTCAGCTGTCTCTTAAGTTTCTTTTAATCCACTGGCTCCCCCTGCATCTAATTCTTTTTCCCCTTTACCCCATAAAGTTTCCCAAGGTCTGGATTTGCTGGCTCCATCCCAGTAGTGTCATTTAACACATTCCACCATCTCCTGCATTTCCTCATGATTGGTTGTGGATCCTGAGGCTTGGTCTCACTTGGGTTAGATTTGACTTCAGAGGTATATGTTCTTACTGCAGGAGGCCCATTATGTCTGATCATCTCTCTGTGACGTTCGCAGTCACCAATGATCATGTGCCACATTATCTCAATAGGGGTTTGCAAAATACCACATTCGAATTATTTCATTCCCTCTTTATTTACTAGCTGGGATACTTCAATAGACAAAAATGTTCCCTCCTCAGCTATTTATGGTTACCCTGAGGAACAATTCATACAGGGAAGATGGAATAAATGCTTAACTCTTACTATTTACATACTAGTTTTAGAAAAATGAATTGTTTCCCTATCATCTTCCAAAGAGAATGAGAGATTATTTGCTTTTGTTTCATTGTCATTATGGTTTTTTGTGGTGGTAAGGCTTAGTTTCTTTCTCTTTCTCATTTGCTTTTTTGTCCTACCAGTGGGTTTTTTTCTTTCCTGGGTATTCGTAGTAGTGATTGTTTTTTGGATTCCAGATGCAAGACCCCTTTGAGGATTTTTTGCAGGGCTGGTCGTGTGGTGGTGAACTCCACAGTTTTTGTCTGTCTGGAAAGTACACTATTTCTCCCTCATATCTGAAGGATAACCTTGCTGGGTATAGTATTCTTGGCTGGCAGTTTTTTTCTTTTAGTATTTTGAATATATCATCCCATTTTCTTCTGGCCTGAGAAGTGGAGAAGTTGAGAAGTTTATTGAGAAGTCTGCTGTTAGCCTGATAAGGACTCCCTTATAGGTGACTTGACGCTTTTCTCTTGCTTCTTTTAAGATTGTTTGTCTTTGAGCTTTGCCAGTTTGACTATAATGTGTTTTGGAGAGGATCATTTTGGGTTGAATCTATTTGGGTGAGACTCCTGGATCTGAAGGTCTGTGTCTCTCCCTGTATCTGGGAAGTTTTCTGTTATTATTTTGTTGAATAGGTTTTCCATTCCTTTTCCTTTTTCCTCTCCTTCTGGAACACCCATGATTCAAACGTTTGTGTGCTTAAGGTTGTCTGCTAGCTCTGTCAGATTTTCTTCATTTTTCAAAAATTCTTTTTTCCTTTTTTTTGTCCACCTGTGTTACTTCGAAAAGACTATCTTCAAGACCAGAAATTCTTTCTTCTGCTTGTTCTAGACTGCTGTTTAAGCTCTTGGTTGTGTTTTTTACTTGGTTGAGTGAATCTTTCAGTTCCATGAGTTCTGCTACATTCTTTGTAAATTTCCTCCTTCATATCCTGGATTTTTTCCCCTTCATTTCATTATGTTGTCTAACTGAGTCTTCTCATATCTCAGTGAGTTTCCTTAAGATTGTTGCTTGGAATTCCTTTTCAGTCATTTCAAGAGTTTCCTGCTCTATAGGGTCTGGTATTTGAGAATTACTGTATTTTTTTGTAAGTGTCATCTTTTCTTGGGTTTTTGTTATTTCTAGTATCTCTTACGTTGATGTCTGGCCATCTGGTAGAGCAAGTGCTTCTTCTGTTACTCTGGAGTGAGCTTTGAGGAGAGAGGTGTCCTCTTCTTTTTCATTCTCTGCTGGTGACTCTCCTTGTGTCAATGCAGTTGAGAGTCTGGTGGGCTGCCTGCATGGTGGTGTGGCTATTCCTGTGGTGTGGCTATTCCTGTGACATCAAGCCGTTTTTGCAGCAGTCATGGCTGTGGCAGTGGCTGTGGTGGGCTACCCACACAGAAGTGGTGTTTTTGGCATGCTCCTCTCCTGCTTATGGGCAGAGGATACTGCCCTCGGCTCCCTCCTAGGACCCCAGGCATGTTCCTTGCCTGTTTCCATGTGAAGAGGGCTCCCCTTGGCTCCCACCTAGCACCCCAGGCATGCTCCTTGCCTGCTTCTAGGTGGTACAACTACAATTCTTTATTATTTTATTTATTTATTTATTTTTAAAGATGACTGGTAAGGGGATCTCAACCCTTGACTTGGTGTTGTCAGCACCACGTTTTCCCAAGTGAGCCAACCGGTCATCCCTATATAGGGATCCAAACCTGTGGCCTTGGTGTTATCAGCACCACACTCTCCCAAGTGAGCCACAAGCTGGCCTTCAACTACAGTTCTGCTGCTAGAAAATCCATGCAACAGATTGTTTCACTAAGCAGTATGTGGGTGCACTGAACATCAAGTAGAAATCATTGTCAGTGTTACAGGAACTAAAAACAAAGTAGCTGACTCCTTGTCTACATTTGCACAGAAGCTGGGGATTTGGTGGAGGGCTTAGGGGGACTCTCAAAATAATTCAGAGAACTCTTCCAATAGTGCTGAGATTAGAATCTACAGGTTCCTCCAGCTCCCTTAGCCTACACAGAAAAGGTGAGGAAATGGGGCTAGGTTCCAAAGCCAATGCCCCTATGCATCACTGGGTTAGGCACTGCTAATGAATCTGGTTTAGTTAACTCACATCCATGGATAGAACACAGGACGGAGGAAAAAGCAGAGACTCAGGGCCAAACCTTCAGCAGAGCCGGACAATAAGATAAGAAATGCCCTGAGGCAACTGGACTATCTTAGCCACACATGCCCAGTTGCACTAAGGAATGTAATCACATGAGGCAGGCTGGGTAATGGCCAAGGTCTAGTGGGGATTAGAGGAGATACAGAAGAAAGACAATGAAGCCGTACCGTTGTATTCAGCGTCTCAAAGCAAGTACTGAACCAAATACCAATGGGGTAAATACAAGCAAACACTCCATCATTTAGGGACGATGCCTCAGAAAACTGAATTTCTGTCTAGTTGTCTATTGTGCCAAATTTGAAAATCTACCAGGTACAATGTTACAAATTGACCTTTAAAAGTCTACAGTTCATTCTTACTCTTTGCCAGATTCTACTTTAGGCACTCTCCCATTCAGACTCCTGGTCTATTCTCTATTTTAGACTAAATCTCTAGAATTTCCACTGATTTTTGACATGGATTCTAAACCAGAAATAGATGATTTAATAATCTTTCAATTATATGTGAAAGTTCAGATATTTCAATCCCCAGTTTATTGCCAAACTCTCAGGACCGGGTGGGAGAGAATCCAAGCCATTGTGCCTGTTCTACTACCACTGCCATATCACCCCTTGTTTGGCAGATGCTTAGGAAACGAATCCAGCTCCCTATTCATTTCGGCTGGAAGGGGAAAAGGTGAGCCAATAAGAGATGATGAACAAGAATTTTGGGAAATGCTGTTTTTAATATACCAAAAACTCCTGGATAAAGCTTAGCAACCATACCTTAATCATTTCTGTACGCTGGCATTCAGGATCACGACCAGCCATTGGTAAGATTCTGATCTTCTGTGTCTTTGAACATCTATCTGCAAGTGACAGAGTCATCTTTCTATGTGTGGCACTGTCTGTAGAGTGAGGCCTGCCAGGAAATGAACAAAAAATGTCTCATTTTTCACCAAATACATTTGTGAGCCAGTCATACCCATATCACAAAAACAAGAGGCCAGTGACCATTTCCTATTCACTAGAAAAGATAGGCTGGGACACTAAACTGAATATACTAGCCGGGAGATCGTAAACTTCCTTCAATCTATGCCTTACTGAGACATTCTTATCTCATGAGTAAAGTGAAAAACAGAAGGCTGGAGTAAAAAAGGCTTTGTATAGCATGATCACCCTCTAGAAACAGTAAATGGATAGGCTCAAGCGGCATTAACTGGATACTAAATGCTTTGTATTTTACATGCTATTTGACTTAATTGTCACAGCTACCCTAATGAGGAAATTATTACATTTTATAGATTAGGAAACTGAAGAGAAAAGAGGTTGAGAAAGTTGTACAAGGTTGCACAAGTGGAAATGGAATTCAAATACAGGTCTATCTGTTTCCAAAGCCTATTGACCACTACAATTCTCAAAAAGCTAAATCATAACCAACATTATTGTGCCCCCGCTAAAGATAAGCATTACCCAAGGAGGATGGTCTGCTTAGAATCAAGAAAAGAAAAACAGGAACATCTCAGTTAAGCACCTATACAGCCTAGGAAGGGAAATACCCTCACCAGCTGATTTGAGTATTTCAGTCTGTGTGGGAGACACATCCCTGCAGTGGGATTGGATGCAGCAGTTAAGGCAATGGGATGAGCCCAGTTACACCCACCAACTCATTGCCTTTTCTCTGACTGCGTGCACATTAACATGGATAGCTAAAGGTTTCTAGCTATCAATTAGTCTCCCAGATGAATTTACTAAAAAGAAAGGACACACTGACCAGCAGAAGTAAGTATTTTAGGCCTCTTGGCAGTTATACTAATCACTAGAATTAACAAATTGACATTCTGGTTTACATTACAATCTCTTGTAAGTATGGTTAGCATGACCCAGTTCCTTGAGAAACAGCAACTTTTATTGTACTTGACAAAATAGCCTTTGAAACTTCAGAACTGAGAATCAGATCTTGGTTCTTAGTGAATTATACTGTGGGGGTTACAGGAATCAGAAGTCAAGCATTATGAAAACATCTATATTTTGCTGCTTTTACCATAACAAATAATACATTGATAAAAATAGTTACCTGAAGGTGAGTTTTGTTTTAAAGACAGCTTGTCCCTGTAGACCAGTGCCTTGTCTTATAAAAAGATGATTGTGGTCACCCTGCAGTGGAGCTTTATAAACATCAAACACTTCATTGCCTAAATGCAGGGACATACTGAAAAGAAGAAACACCTCATATATTTAAGTTATGAAGCTTTCACTCTACCATTCCATTTCACTTAAAATGTGATTTAACTTCTGCTTTCTCTCTTTACATAGGAATAAAGAAGTCACTATGAGAAAAACTGACTATAAAGAAGTAACACATGCTGGGACATTTACCCAGCTTCTACTACGTTCCCAGTGAAAGACAATTTTTCTAAATGTCAACTTGTGGGCAATATGCTATGGTGGGGGTGTGTGGGGAGTAGGGCAGAGGAGAGAGATAATCTAACTTTTCCAAACTAACATGCTGTAGCCAAAAAGGATGATCACATTTTTGGCCTAATTTTAATGTCTCTCACCAGCCTGTATGACCTACAACTACCTGTTTCTTTCTCTCAGGTTTTCTATGCAATCACAGGGACTAAAATAATGGAAATTCTTTAATAAAAGGTAGCCCCCAAATAAGGTCCTATTCTAAAACTTGGTCCCTCTTAGCCCATTCTGGGTAGTTCCGAATTCTTCAGGCATTTGGAGCTCACCTTCCATCTGACCACTTGACTATCCGAGCATTGCTTTCTTTAATCTCATTTCCTTCTTCATCCCGGCGTATCCGCCATCTTATAGTATTTTCTACCTGTTTTAAAACACAAATACCTTAGACATTTGTAGTCTAACATTGAGCATACACAGGCAGTGACAGAAAAAGACAACAATGAAACTCTCTTAATCACCTAGAGATGTTGAATAAATATAAAATAGGGGGGAAATAAGTGTAAGTGAATTTCTGAGCTCCTAGTATCAGAATCATAGAGGAAGCTTACAGCCAGAGCATTTGAACAGATACTAAATCTGCAGTAGCCCTGGGATCTTTTAAGACACAGTAAGAGCTACTAGGGTTAAGAGATAAAACTTGAGCCCATGTGAGGTAGCAATTTAGAATAAAGACCCCCACATAAAGCAGATTCTCTCACAGAGCTAAAAACCCTCTAAACACGGGACCAAAAACTCCACCTACTGGCCTAGGAGGATAGGGAAGCTCCCTACATACAGTTAAAGGTAAAGAAGTACCCTGTGAAAGTTAAAAAACCTGATGTGAGTAGGTTTAAAGCCTAATTTTTATCATACCTGCACGGTGGGGAAACACCAGACTTGGAAAATGAAAGCCACTGTTACCAAAATTAAAGTCAGTGGGACATCCATGAAAATATGGCATACTAAATACATGCAGTTTATCACTACTGCATCCTAGAAAGTCACTAAAATGACAGTAAAGAATAAAAAAGAGATATACTCACAAGGATAAAATAAATTAGAATAAAGATGTCAATAGACAAAGAGAAGCCAACATATTGAAAACTGGTAAGTCTAAGACAGTGCTTCCTATGCCTGTCCCCTCAACATCAATCTTAAAAGCAGCTGCTCCCACTCCCACTTAGATTTTCTGGATCTCCACTCTGTTAGCTGCAAATGTCTTTGCCACTGGGTCCTAACCGTTCCCTTCCAGTTTTTCCCCTTTCCTTATTTCTTTACTAAATAGACAATTATAAAGTCAGTTGACCGAAAAACTCAATAATATTCATGACATTTGTTTCAAAATAATCTGGGAAAGGTGGGGTGGGGAATACAGATGAAACAAGAGTGTTCAACTTTTATAACTGTTGGAGTGGGTGATGGGCACATGAGAGTTCAATATACTGTTCTTACTATGTCTGTATATGTTTGAAATTTTCCTTAATAAGTAATTAGAACAAAACAATCTGTCACTATTTCAGTCTTCCCTCTCATACAAAATAGATTGGCCACATGTAAATATACAAACACATATGGACCACTATTAACCAAGAAGCCACTGTAAAAAATGCTTTCAGTTATGTAAGGTGATTCAAGTAATAATGATACTATGATAGGACACACTGCTAGTTCTTACCGTATTGGGATGAAGGACACGTGAAAGTATTTCTAAAGACAGAGGACCTCCTAGAGGTACAAAAGTACCCAGTTACATGTTCATTAAGGAATTAACTATACCACCAACTGACTCTTTAAGAATGGTCAGCCTAGTCTTAAAAATCACTCAAGAGACAAGAGTACAGGGTTATTTTCTATCACACACCAAGGTTTTAAAAGACAGCAGTCTATGTTAAACACCAACATTTTATACTCTGAAGCACGGATGTTTCAGAGTAAAATACTTATTTCTAAACTTTGATGCCCATACTAGAGTCTGGTGTCACATGGTCTGAAAATATAACAGATATATTGATACTTGCTGTTGCATCATGACAGACAGAAGGTAAGAAAAAGGAAAAATGCTAAAATAAATAAATTGATTAAAAGTAAATAAATAAGAAACCACCACACTGATTTATATAAATGATGAGAAACAATGCAAAGCAGTAGAATAAGGCCAGAGGCACGAGAACAGCCATAAGAAATTCATACTGCTAACCCTAAATCAATACATGCATGTGATACGTTCAATATGTTCCAAGGATATAATATTAACAAATGGGCTAATGGTGGAGGGGTAGTGGAAGGAGAAGGATGGTGAAAAACAAAAAACAGTCTAAGCACTGTATCTGTTAATTGTGTGATCTTGAGCAAATTATTGGCATCTGTTTACCTCCATTTTCTTATTTGATTTGCATTTCACTAAAAAGGAGTAGTGAAGCCTCACTGAAAAACTTTAGAAGCCCAAGCCTTTTGGATAGAAACAATCTTATATCAAGGTTATTTAGGTATCTGTGGACCTACCATGCTTGAAGAGATGATTTTATTAGAAATATAAAAATTTAGCCCCTGAATTCTAAAAATGCCAGACTGTCCCTTCTTAACATTTTAATACCATGTAAAATATCCAATGGAAAATAAAGAATTTACAGGAAATCCTTCAGATTTAAGAATTTAAAATGCATAGCCCCAGTTTCAGTATCATGGTTTCAATTGCCTCTTTTTTCTTTTTTGGCGGCTGGGCAATATGGGGATCTGGACCCTTGACCTTGGTGTTAATATCACTGCACTCTAACCAGCTACGCTAAACGGCCAGCCCCAACTGCTTCTTGTTCCTTGGCACAGCTCAGCTCTAAAGCATCGGCTTAACCTATATCATCCTTACTTAAAAGAAGATTAGAGGCCCTCCTTGGATAGAGATAACCAGATAGTACAAGATATCAAAGAGAACAATTAATGGCAATTCAGTATGATAAAATCCTCTCCTAACAGTCAATAAGAGCAATTGAAAGAAGAGCTATGTAGTGACGTGTGAGGTACTAGTAAAAAATTGTACATTATCTCTTTATCTATAGATTGAAGAGCCTGAAGAATTTCCTATTCAGGAAGTTGCTAAAACTTACCCACAGTATATATGAAGGTAGTTCTAAATACCTAACCACAATACTACTTATTTTGAAGGAAGTAGCTGTCAATTTTTAAAAAGCATCAAAAAAGCATTAACAGTGAGAAAAGTGGCACCTTTATAGAGAAAAAGCTATATATTTTCTTCCTTAAAAATATTCCAGAAAGGCAGACAATTCATTTGTTGATAAATCAGGAAACATAAAAAATAATTTTCAAAAGATCAAGTCTCAAGTTAGTATCCTCAGGTTTTGCTTTATCAAAGAAAGAAAGAAGTAAAGCATGGAATGGTACCTTTAATTTTAACCTAGTTCTCCCTTCTTCATCCAGCATTTCCTCATCTTCAAATTCATCTTCATAATACTGAGGATCAAAAGGTCTATAAATTGTTTTTAAAATAAACTATTAATCATATTTTATAAAGAACATAACTGCTATGTAATAATATCTTAATTAATATACACCTTTATACTGAAAAGTCACAATATAATTTTAAATATCATAATGGTCAAATAGCCTCACACTCAACTTCAAAAAAAGCATTCGAATTTCTGAACATTCTTAAAATTTAGTGTTAATACATAATGCTTGAAATAAGGTGCAAGCAAGGCGAAATATTCAAAATATTCTTTGTTCTTATTATGTTATGTCTTCCAAATAATAGGCCACATATGCTCTAGCATTCCACATCATTTTGCTTGGGGAAAAAAAATTAAATCGCCCAAGTACTTGACTGTTGACATAGTAAATAACACCCATCAACACTGTTTTAATTGTCCAGACCATTAGCTTTTCTAGATCAACAGTGGCTGCTACAGTGGACATTTGCAGTTTCTCTAGCAAATTTCATCACTCTCAATTTCAGCTTTTCCAGGACTGGACTAGTTAAAAAATACCTTAAAGACTTGTGATGCCTATAATTCATAAGAAAGTATCAAGCTGCTAAAAACAATCACAAGCACTAAAAGTCTCCGTTACCAGTAGTCCATAATTTTCTATTTCATTATATGTTTATTTTTTCAGATATACATGACAGATTTTCCATTTTTTAATTAATCAATTCAAAGTAAGAAAAATATCAACATTCTATTTATTTTCACTCAACATCCAGAAAATATTTTAATTGATTCCCTTACCTAGGCTCTACACTGAGAAAGTTGGGCAATTTAACAAAATATAAGTCATTCCCTAAATCAGTGTTTACTTTAGGTATTTCTACTTCTATTCTGGTCTCAGGAATTGGCTCCTCCTCCTGTTGATCCGGAGGCAATCCATTTTCATCCTAGTAAAAGAATCATTGAATTTTAGAGTTTGATGGGACCTCAGAAATGGCTCAATTCAACCTCCACATTTTAATTACTCAAGTGAGCAAGAAGCATATTTAGACATCACTTTAGGGTTAAAGTAGTCCTCAATCCCCACCCTTTCCCGCCCACCTACAAAAAACCTCATGGGAAACAAGATCAGTTTGTATGCATCACTATAAGAAAATCTCTTTTGTGATAAATATATCTTACAAACATTCATCAAAAGAGGTGTAAAATTAATCAACACTTCAATATGAAGTCACTCTAACAATTAAAATCAAAGATTATCAACACAGCACACAATTCTTGGCATGAGCAAGAAAAACACTTAAATCAAGGTTCTCAAGGCACAGGTCCTCACAGTCTAGTCCCCACCAAGGCATAGCACCAACCTCACGTTGGACTGTTATTCCTATTCCTCCTTATAACCAAGAGTTCCCTACATAACTAAGAAAGTCATCTGTTCAATGTATTTTCATACTACGACTCAGTTATCAACTTCCTCTTGTTGGAGTAAGAGAGACTCTTAGCCCTTGAAACTTTTTCCTTAGCCTTGCAGAAGGGGCCCAGTTCACATCAGTAATTTTACTTACAATGGGCTGTCCTGGAGTAGGTGGTTTATCTTCTCCATCACTCCCTGAAGATATATCATCTGCACCTCCAAACAAGTCCATGGTTCCACTATTATCTTCAATGAAGGAGGAAAAAGACATAGTATTAATATCTGTAACTAACGTTCCTCAAAGCTAGTCACTTCTACATATCCAAGGTTTCTGGACCAGCACCAGAAAACCACTCAAAACACAACTCTGACTAGAGTGCATGCGGAGCAGAAAGGGCAAATCCAGCAAAAGACAAAGCTGCACAGGAGACACTTCTTTCTCCCTTCATTTTCTGCATCTTTGTTCCTCTACTTTCCTTTATTCCCCAGAAGCCCAAGTGTTTCCTACAGTCTAGATACTCAAAATTGAGGCTTAAGTACTCCATATAGACTTATTCTCTGCATAAGTCCCTCAAGTTTCAAAATTACAGATCCATGTCTACTCAGGCCCCCATCGTCATAGGCGGAACATCATCTAGGCAGAGGCAAAAACTAAAAACAACAATCTATGCAGACCTATAAACCAAGGTGGGGTACTAGAGTGGGTAAATAGAAACATGGAAGGGTGGTCAGAAAGTGCACTGCTCAAAATTGAGCTTATAGAAGAACTACTATTATTGGTAATAACATGGTCCAGGATTAAACTGTGGGAGTTACTGAGACTGGGTGGAGAATAAGATCACTGAAAAAGAAGAGGCAAGGAAGGCCAGGACTTTGAAAGTTCATCTATATGGTAATATCACCAAAACTACAACTCCACCTACCCACATTCTCATGCACCTTCATGATTTATTTTCTTCTTAGTTCTTATCACCATCCAACATACTATATAAAGTTGACCCTTGAAAAATGCAGGTGTTAGGTGTGCCAATCCTGCACAGTCAAAACTCCATGTATAACTTTTGACTCCCCCCAAATTTAAGTACTTAAGTATGTCATGTGCGGCCCCCCCCCAACCACTGCAGCTGCTGCCTGTTACTTAAGCAGTAGTTAAGTAGTTAAGAGGTTAAGTACTTAACCACTACTAGCCTGTTAGGTGCATGAAAAGTTCATTCATGACATAACTAACCAAAATATTTCCAATATTTTTATTGAAAAAAATCCACATATAAGTGGACTCATGCAGTTCAAACCCGTATTGTTCAAGGGTTTGCTGTATATTATATTTACTTATGCTATTATTAATCTCCCTACCCTACCTGCACCCCACCAAAATGTGAGTTATACAAGGGAGGCGTTTTTATCTGTTTTGATCATTGCTACATTCCCAGTGTCCAGAACAGTAGTAGTACACAGCAGATTCTCAATAAATACCTGTGAACAAAACGAAAGGAACATATCTTACCTAATTCTCATAACAACCCCATAAGATGGTTAGCATCATCTCCCTTTTACTGATCAAAAATTGAAGTTTAGTAAGTAATTAATTTGACCAAAATTATACAGTTGAAAGTGAAGATATAAAGATTCTACCTTGGATCATCTGATTCCAAAGTCTATGCACATGACTACTAGTTATTTCTCCTTAAGTAAACCCTGGAGTTTGTTGATTTTTTCCAGCTCTCTCCTTTTCTCTCTAGTTGACTGTCCAAGTATTTGCTTTAGTTATAATGTTACTTATGATAATTTACATAAGCTACTTTAACATTAATACATAATTACCATTCAGCACAATAATGGTTCAAACTATCTAGCAAAATGATGTTTCCTGTAACTTTTACACTAACGTCTTCATTGTATAGTGATTTGCCATTTGCAAACAGAGTATACATAGGATGAATAGGTAGATCTCCTTTCATCTTTACAAGTAAACTTAACACCGGGTTTTCATGAACTCGTCATCTAATCCATGGTGCAAAGAAACAGTTTCTTCATCTGATATTAAACTGTTGAGAATTTAAGAACAAGGGGTGCCCTGGGGCTGTCACTATTCAAACTGCACAATGGACATTGTCAACCAGAGGCTCAGCCCCCTAACAATGGATTCACTCTAACTACAAACCAAGAGGCAGGTTCTTCTTCAACTGATTAAGTATAGGCAGCCTCTTATACCTGTACAACTTCTCTGGGAACACTGAGGTATCCACACTCTTTTCTGTGGATCTTGCAGTCTGGGGTAAGCATCCAGCACCAAGTATAGGACAGTTAAATGCAAAAAAAAGTATGTAAATCTATTTATATAAAAGAAACAATAGGAATACCTTTTGGCACTTCAGTGTCACTATCTGCTTCGGAATCAGATGCGATTGCATTCTTCCGTTTCATTCGTAAAACTTCATCTTCACTATCACTGCCTCTTGCAGATTCTGTAAGAGTAGAATTAGAAGTTCTGCATAATCACAATTGCATCACAACTAAATTTTGTGTTTTAAGAGCAACACTGCAGATAAACAAACTGTAGTACACTCATACAATGGAATACTATTTAGCAATAAATAGGAAGGAACTATTGATATATGTAACAATCTGAATGAATCTAAAATACATTATGCTGACTGAAAGAAGGCAATATGAAAAGGCTACATACTTGCTGCATGATTCCATTTATATGATATTATTGAAAAACCAAAAGTATGGTGACTAAACTGATCAGTAGGTGCCAGGGGTTAGGGATGGGGGAAGGATGTGACTTAAAAAGGGATAGCATGATGGAATTTTTAAGGGTAACAGACCTGTTCTCTATTTTGACTGTGGGGTGGTTATACAAATCCACATGTGTGTTAACATTAATAGAACTGTACACACAAATGGAAAAAATCAACTTTACTATATGTTAATATAAAAAAATAAAATTTAAAAAAAGGAACTGTTTTCCGTAAGTAGAAAAACTGGGTAGAAATGAGAATAGTAGTACTGACCCTTACAATCAAATTTATATGACTCATCACAAAAGGAAAAAAGGGAAAAATATTGGAAAGGAAGAGACATTTGTCAATATCACTATTCCTGGATAGTGTAATTGTTTACCTAAAAACTCCACAAAAATCAACTGAACCACTATAGAACTAGTCAGAATGACCATCTACAAGATTCCCTACTATGACCCTAATCTTGAGTTAGTCTGCTAGTATTTGGGAAGTAGTGCATGAGCCTTAAAGATTCAAGAACTAGTTATTGAATACTTGCTGCAGTCCCATAGTCTACACAGATTTATAATTATCTCTGGAAACATTCTGCCTGACTCTGTTAATAATGCCAAAATGTGTTTTTGAATGCTATCCGGTGAGGTATGCGTTACAGGGGAAAAGATCCTCCCATATTTAAGCTCTCTAAGAAGACAGGATCAAGGGCTGGCTCGTGGCTCACTCGGGAGAGTGCGGTGCTGATAACACCAAGGCCATGGGTTCAGATGGCCGGTTCGCTCACTGGCTGAGCATGGTTCTGACAACACCAAGCCAAGGGTTAAGATCCCCTTACTGGTCATCTTTTAAAAAAAAAAGAAGATAGGATCAAAATGTAATTAATATAATCAATCACCTATAGAAATGAAACAATCCAGATATTACTTCAGGAAGACTTCAACCTAATTAAGGTGATTTTTATATAACACAAAGAAACATGATTTCTACATTTTTTTTTTTATATTCTACATTAAGAATGTGTTAACTTGATCAGAATAGTCTAAATGGCAATCATAAAAGAGGGATCAGAAGCCAAAGTTCGGGGCCAGCCCATGGCTCACTTGGGAGTGTGGTGCTGACAACACCAAATCAAGGGTTAGGATCCCCTTACCAGTCATCTGTTTAAAAAAAAAAAAAAGAAGAAGAAGCCAAAGTTTGGCTGTATGTTTCCTGTAGTCTTTAGGGAATGAGCACTCTGACCCAAGATCATCTGCATAGGGTGGGAATGCACATGTCAAACTGTCAGAGCTCAACAGCACTGTCCAATAAGACCATCCAGCCATGTTTGCATTTTCTAGATGTTATACACTCCAGGTAACCTCCTGATTATTATAATTTAGCATCCACTGTAGATTTGCCCCCAGGGAAAGAATACAATGATAAGGGAGAAATAACTGATCCTCTTGAAACAAACAATTTTGCAATACAATTTTTATACATAAGTTTCTTATAAATTTGATTAGTTTGAGTAAACTCCTTTGGAGCCTGGTCACCTCTGGATGATCAAATTTTAGATATCTAAAAGCTGAGCTGCACAGCTACCCTATGGGGACATTTCAGTGGTGGTGTTTTTTCCCCAGGCAAATCTATTCTGACATGAGGCAGGCTTTTCAGTTACCCAGGGAAATAGAACCAACTCAATTCATTATCTAGCTCCTCTACCACCATATATCTCTCTCTAAAACTGTCCTCTTTAATTTTTTCCCCCGATCCATCATCAATTAACAAATAGAAGGAGAATAGATAGAAATAAGTGGATTAGGAAGAATTAAAAGAAGCAAAATGTATGGACTTAGAAAAAGCTGAATTGGAGAGACAGGAGAGAAAAAACAAGGTAATAGAGATGGGAATGAAAAACAAATAAATGGGCCACTGCTGTATCTGGATGCTTCTACTAAACCATTTTAGTTCTTACAAATGTATTACCTGATTTATGGTCCTGCTCCTCTTCATCATCTGAATGCCTGTGTTCTTCATCCGAGGCCTGTGGCCTTTCATCATCAGAATTTGGCATTTTCTCCTCGTCGGACATCTGTGGTCGCTCTTCATCATCAGAATTCTGTTTCTCATCATCATTATCAGAAGCTACCGGCTGTTCATCATCAGAATTAGCCTTTTCCTCCTCAGACAGCTCTTGTCTCTCATCATCGGAAAGCTGAGGCCTCTCCTCGTCATCCGAGTTCTGCATTTTCTCATCATCATCAGAATTCTGCAGCTTATCTTCATCAGATCCTTGTGCCCTCTCCTCATCATCAGAATTCTGCATCTTTTCATCATCTGACTGGTCACTTTTATCTTCTCTGCCCCATTTATCGTCATCTGAATTTGCTTTTTCAGAACCTTCTGCTTCTGAGCGATGGCTCCCTCCATCTGATCTATGACCTGCGTCTTCATCGTCATTATGTGCTTCTGATCCACTGTGCTGATCTACATCTGAGGGGTCATTGTCTTCATGATCAGAATGCTCAGAAGCTTCTGATCTGTTGTCTGATCTTTCAGAGTGATTATCACTGCCACTATGATGAGAAGCTCCCTCATCCTCACTGTCATCTCCAAACAGTTCCTTATTACTTGGTTGTCCTGAATCACCTCTTTCATCTTGATCGCTTTCACTTCCAGAGGCATTACTGCCAGAAGCAGCATTCTCTTGATCAGAATCTGAGTCAGATCCAGAATCAGAATCTATGGGATCACATAAATAGGGAAATGTCGTTTTAAAAAAAGGCAGCATTAGGCACTCCAAAAGTCCACCCCAACATAAAAGCAATGAAGAAATAGGCAAAAACTGTTGGAATCAACTTTGTCAGTACTCTGGAGAACCATAAGTTGCAGCAACCAGGGAAAGGCTTAGTTGAGAAAAACTAGCTGAATCTCAGTAAGAAAATAGAACATTGTGGTGTTTTAACTTAACCTAGTTTTATCCCCTGCTCCCTAGCTTGATGGTGTCTTGAAGATAACAGCCTGGATTTCTAGTATAGGTGCCACTACTGGAGGGAGCAGAATAGACCTCATTCACAAAGAATTGTGGTTGTTAGTTTTGACCTGTCTGGTGGCTCCCTCAAGGACTAGCTCAAAAGGCTTGCCTTTGGGGCTGACAGGTTGGCTCAGTTGGTTAGAGCATAGTGTTATAACAATAAGGTCAAGGGTTTAGAACCCCGTACCAGCCAACTGTACCCCCTCCACAAAAGGCTTGCCTTTATCTCACCTAACATGGAACTCTCCCAGTACTGAGGCAGCTACCTAGGGTGTGTTTGTCAAAAACATTGACAGGCAAAATGTACTCATTGCCTCTGCCTAGAACAAAGAATAGCAGTTGGGGCAAACAATGAACTAACCAAAATCCCTAGTAGGAAAGATTGGGAATGAGATATGAGGAGTAAGGAATTTTAAAAAGCGCCCAGATATTCTTGGAGATTAAGGTCACACACATGCCCAGGGCTGTGCACATGCTCAAGAAAGTACTGAGAAGGCTCTAAGCTCTCACCACTGGCTGACATTCAGGCTCTGTGCAAGCAGGAAATGAAGGCAAAGCCAAGGCTATAAACTGCTTGGCTGAGTGTTGAAAGTATGCAACAACACATACAACCTGCATAGTAGGCTGGGACATTTTGAGTTCCAGGCATTTAAGGAAATCCCTGTCCAATCACTAGCTGACCACTAACTGAGCAGAGACTTCAGTGGCCACATACAAAGATTACAGATCTTACAAAATTAGTTCAAAAGAGTCATTAAATAAATAAACAATTACTGCTACAACAAAGAGCAACAACAAGTCCTGGGGACAAAGGAGAATGTGATTTCCTGAGTTGCCACATTATAATATTGAAAATATTCATTGTTAATGAAAAACTATAAGGCATGCAAAGAAGGAATTACAGCCGATACATAAAGAAAAAGGCTAGAAACTCCCTAAAGAAGACTAGACATAAAAATGATGAATTACCAAATAGAGAATACCAATAAAAAGACTGACATTATAAAAAAGAACCAAATAGAAATTCTGGGGCTGGCTGGTTAGCTCAGTTGGTCAGAGAATGGTGCCGATAACACCAAGGACCAGGGTTTGATCCCTGCGCCAGCTAGCCACCAGTAAGAAAGTAAATAGATAGATAGATAGATAGATAGATAGATAGATAGATAGATAGATAGGTAGGTAGGTAGGTAGGTAGGTAGGTAGATAGATAGATAGATAGATAGATAGATAGATAGATAGATAGATAGATAGATAGATAGATAGATAAATTCTGGAGTTGAAAAGTATAACTGAAATGAAA
This sequence comes from Cynocephalus volans, assembly GCF_027409185.1. Lineage (NCBI taxonomy): Eukaryota > Metazoa > Chordata > Mammalia > Dermoptera > Cynocephalidae > Cynocephalus > Cynocephalus volans. Next base: position 86,623,794 of record NC_084462.1, on the reverse strand, counting down.
AATTCACTAGAGGGGGTCAACAGAAGATATGAGCAGGAAGAAGAAAGAATCATCAAACTTGGGCCAGCCCGTGGCTCACGTGGGAGAGTGTGGTGCTGGTAACACCAAGGCCACAGGTTTGGATCCCTATATAGGGATGGCTGGTTAGCTCACTTGGGAAAGCATGGTGCTGACAACACCAAGTCAAGGGTTAAGATCCCCTTACTGGTCATCTTTAAAAAAGAAAGAATCAGCAAACTTGAATATAGATCAATTCCAATTATCCAGTCTGAGGAACAGAAAGAGAAAAGAATGAAGAATAACAAACAGAGCCTAAAAGATCTGTGGAACACCATCAAATGTATCAACATATGCATACTGGAGTCCCAGAAGAAAAAAGAGAAAAGAGCAGAAATAATATTTAAAGAAATAATAGCTAAAAACTTCCCAAATTTGAAGAAAAATGTGAATCTATACATCCAAGAGGTTCAATGAATGCCAATTAGGATACATTTAAAGAGATAGACACCTAGACACTTCATTGTCAAATTGTCAAAGACAAAGAATCCCAAAAGGAGTAAAAGAGAAGCAACTTGTCCCACACGAGGGATCCTCAATAAGATAACAATTGATTTCTCATCAGAAACCATGGAAGCCAAAAGGTATCCATGAGTTGACACATTCAAAGTGCTTTCAGAAAAAAACTGTCAACCCCAAATTTTATATCCAGCAAAACTATGCTTCAAAAAGTAAGGACAGCTGGTCAGGTAGCTCAGTTGGTTAGAGTGTGGTATTATAACACCAAAGTCAAAGGTTCAGATCCCCACACTTGTCCAGATGTCAAAAACTAAGGTGATATGAGAAACAAAAGAAAAAATAGGTAAATTGGACTTCCTCAAAATGAAAAACTTCTGTGCAACAAAAGACATTAAGAAAGTGAAAAAACCTACAGAATGAAAGAAAATATTGCAAATCATATATCTGATAAGTGTCTAGTATCCAGAATATAAAAAGAAGATTTATGCTGCAACAACAAAAAGACAACCTAATTTAAAAATTGGAGAAAGGACTTGAATAGACATTTCTTCAAAGTTACATAAATGGTCAACAAGCACGTGAAAAGATGCTCAATATCATTAGACGTTAAAAAAAGCAAAATGCAACCACAATGAGAAACAACTTGACACCAACAAGGATGGTTATATTTTTAAGGAAATAAAAATATAAAATAAATGTTGGTGAGGATGTGGAGAAATGGAATGCTTGTATATCACTGTTGGTGGTAATGGGTGGTAATGTAAAATTGTTCAGCCACTGTGGAAAACAGCTTGGCCATTCCTTGAAAAGTTAAATGAAGAACTACTACACAAGTATGAGCCCACAACCCACCTCTACATATATACCCAAAATAATTGAAAACAGGCATTCAAACAAATACTTATAGGTGAATATTTACAGCAGCACTATTCAAATAGCCAAAAGGCAGAAATAACCCAATGTCTATCAACAGATGAGTGGAATAATACACTTAGGATATACACATAACAGCAGAATATTATTTAATCATTAAGAAGGAATGCAGAGGCTGGCCAGTTAGCCCAGTCAGTTAGAGCAGGTGCTGATAATACCAAGGTCCAGGGTTCAATCCCTGTGGCCAGTCACAAAAAAACCCCAAAACAACAAAAAAGTACTGATACATACTAAAATGCCTCAGAAACATGCTAAATGAAAGAAGTCAGACACAGAAGACCACATTGTATAATTTCATTTATATGAAGTTCCCAAGATAAGTAAATCTAGACACACAAAGCAGACTGGTGGGTGACATAAGTTGGTGGAAGGAGCAAATAGGGAGTAAGTGCTTAATGGGCACTGGGTTTTATGTGGGAGTGATGAAAATGTTTTAGAACTAGATAGAGGTGGTGGTTGTACAACACTGTAAACATACTAAATACCACTGAATTGTTTACTTTACACGGTTAATTTTATGTTATGTGAATTTCTCCTCCCAGATAAACTAAAACTAAGAGTTTGTCACTAGTAGACCTTTGCACAAAAAATGCTAAAGAAAGTCCTTTTGGTTGAAATCAAAGTTCAATAGACAGTAAACTTGAAATAACATCACTCCTGTACCAGCTAGTCACCAAAAAAAAAAAAGAAAAAGAAAAAAAATAACACCAGTAAGAAGATAGTTAAATATAAAAGTCAATTTTAATGTATTTCTGGTTAGTAACTTGCCTTGGATTGAGTGTCCCCCCCCAAAACTTGACCCTCACTGTGACACTGTAAAAAGAGTGGGAAATCCTATTAAGGTAACTGAAAGGTGGGGGGCCTTGAAGAGGTGCATAGATTGTAGGACCATGCCATAGTGAATGGATTAAAAATGGTGGTCATGGGCATGCTTTGGAGGGCTTTAAAAAGAGAGTGAATGAGATTAGTCTCTGCTCTCTCTGCTCCACAGTTTTCACATTGTGATACTCTGCTGTCACTGTTGCTACAACAAAGGATCTCACCAGATGTGTTCCCTCGACTTTGGACTTTCCAGCCTCAGAAACTGTAAGCAATAAATTCCATTTTCTTATAAATCATCCAGTTCTGTGTATTCTGTAATAAGCAACAGAAACAGACTAATACATAACTCCTTTTCTCTTTTTCAATTAAATTTAAAAGATAACTACATTAGGCCAGCCAGTTAGCTCAGTTAGTTAGAGCACAGTGTTGTAACTCTAAGGTCAAGGGTTTGGATCCCTGTACCAGCCAGTTGCAAAAAAAAAAAAGACTTTAAAAAGACAAGTACATAAAACAATATTATAAATCTATATCATTGGGCAGACAGTGTATAAAGATGTAATTTGTGACAATAACAGTATAAAGGCAAGAAAGGATGGAACTACATAGCAACAAAGTTTTTGTCTATTATTATAATTAAACTGGTATTAATCTAAACTAGATTGTTACATATTATGATATTGTAATCCCCAGGGTAACCACTAAGGAAAAAAAAAAAAAAAAACACAGAAAAAGAATGAAGAATCAAAACAGTTAACACTAGGGGAAAAAAATCAGTCATAAAAGAATATAGTAATAGAATAATTCAGGACCAAAAAAAGATATGACAAACAGAAAATAAGATTGCAAAATGGCAGCAGTAAGTCCTTCCTTATCAGTTATTACTTTAAATGTAAATGGATTACACTCTCCAATCAAAAGGCTGAAATTGGCAGAATGGATTTTAAAATGATCCAACTATCTACAAGGGTACTTCAAACAGTTCAGGTACTTCAAAAAGCTCATGGAAAAATGGAATTAAAAGATAATACAGAATGTTTCATGAAATTTTTGAAGTACCGTCATATATACCATCTACAAGAAACTCACTTTAGAACCAAATACACAAATAGATTAAAAGAAAAAGAATAGAAAAGGTATTCCATGTAAGTAGGAACCAAAAGAGAGCTGTAGTGGCTGTGCTAATATTAGACAAAATAGATTTTAAAACAAAAGTTGTTACAAGAGACAAAGAAGGACCTTATAAAATGATAAATGGATCAATCCATCATGAAGTTATAAGAATTATAAACATATATGCACCTAAGAAAGAAAAGCTGACAGAATTGAGGGAAGAAACAGATAGTTCAACATAATAGTTGAAACTTCAATATCCCTTCTAATAACTGGTAGAACTAGACAAAAGATCAATAAAGAAACAATGGACTTGAGTAACACTATAAACCAACCAGATGTAATAAACATCAATAGGATACTCCACCCAACAAGAGCAGAACATACATTCTTCCCTGAGTGCACATGGAACATTCTCCAAGACAGACTATGTTAGGACAAAAACAAGTCTCAATAAGTTTTAAAGGACTGAAATTATACAAAGTATGCTCTCTGACCACATTGGATGAGATTAGAAATCTCTACCAGAAGGAAATCTGAAAAATTAAAAAATACGTGGAAATTAAACAACACACAAACAATCAAGGACTCAAAAAAACCACAAGGGAAATTAGAAAATATTTTGAGATTATTGAAAATGAAAACACAGTATACCAATACTTAAAGACTACAGCAAAAGCAGTGTTCAAAGAGAAATTTATAGCTATAAATTTCTACATTAAAACCTCAAGACAATAACCAAACCTTTCACCTTTAGGAATTGGAAAAAGAAAACTAAACCAAAACAAGCAGAAGGAAGGACATAATAAAGTTCAGAGCAGAGATAAGTAAAATAGAAAATGGAAAAACAATCGAGGGAATCAATGAAACCAAAGGTTTGTTCTTTGAATACATCAACAAAATTGGCAAACCTTTAGCTTGACTTCCATGGTGGAAGGCATCACAGGGCAAGAGGGGCTCGTGAGAGAAGCCACACTGGTTCTTAACAGACCTACTTTAGTGATAAACTAACCCACTACTGTGATAACCCATTAATCTATTCAAGAAGACCCAATCACCTGTTAAGGCCCCACCTCTTAATACTGTTATATTAAGGATAAAGTTTCAACATGAGTTTCAGAGGAAACAAACATTCAAACCATAGCAGAGGGAAACTACCTCAAACTGATAAAGGGCATCTATGAAAAACCCACAGCTAATATCATAAGTAATGGTGAAAGCCTAGATACTTTCTTCCTAAGATCAGAAACAAAACAATAATGTCTACTCTCACCACTCCTATTCAACATTACAAAAAAGTTCTAGCAAGGGCAATTAGGCGAGGGGGAAAAAAAGGGGGGGGGTGCTGCCTAGTTAGCTCAGTTGGTTAGAGTACAGCCTTGTAACATCAAGGTCATGGGTTCCAATCCCCTAATGGTCAGCCGCCAAAAAAAAAGACATTGGAAAGGAAGAAGCAAAACTATCTCTATTCACAAATGACACAATCTTATATGTAGAAAATCCTAAAGAATCCACACAAAAACATTACAGCTAATACACTCAACAAGGTTGCAGGATACAAGATCAACATATAAAAATCTGTTGGATTTCTATACTATAGCAATGAATGATGCAAAAAGAAATTAAAAAAACAATTCCGGTTAATTTCCCAAGGAAGGAATGCCTCTCTCTTGAGGGTTCCAGGAGATTAACCACTTCCGGGCCTCTCACTGCTCAGAAGAGACGGGCTTTGAGTAATCCTTTGCATCTTCCTCACCCAGGAGTGGAGGTCAAGATGGCGGAAGAGAAGAGCTGCCTGCCGCTTTTCCGCCACGAGTAGAAGCAGCCTGAGGCCGGGGCCAGATGGAGCAGTAGCAGAATCGGCGCAAAGGAACGGCTTCAAAAGGGTGTCTTTACCCTGCCGAGAACCAGGAATCTTCCCCCAACCAGCGCGCGCGACTCGCCGGTACGCCACGGCCCGCGTCCCAGCCGCAGCTGCAGACGTGGAAACCTGGAGGACTGAGGTGGCGTGTGTCACCCCGGGCTGCAACGGTGACCGCAGCTTCTGACCCCCCGCCCCCACCCGCCATCCCTGGAGCTGGAAGCGAATCAACCGGCAGCCGAGACAGGGAGACGTCCAGTGGGAGAGGCAGAAGCTCCGCAGAGACCACATGCCCTGCGGGCCACCACTGCCTGATCCAACAGGAAGGCTTCACCGCCGCCACCTGGCTTCATTCCCAGCCCAGCCCAGTACACACAGAGCGGGGAGTTCTCCGGCAGGGGAGGCGGGAACTCCACAGGGTCCATGCTGCTGCCGCGCAATCCAGCAGCAGGTAGGCTTCATCGCTGCCACCCGGCTCCATCCCAAGCCCGTCCTAGTGCGCATAGAGCAGGGAGACATCCTGCAGGGGAAGGGGAAGCTCTGCAGAGACCACACACTCTGCGGTGCCTCGGCGCATCCCAGCAGCCGGGCCAGAGCGCAGGTAACAGGGAGTCACTGAGGTAGCCATACCAAACTGGCAACCACAGCAACATCTTAGTCAGTCAATACTGTCAAACCTGTGAACTATGAAACCCCATGCCACAATGTATAAACATCAAAGAAAAGATACCAGAAATACGAAAAATCAAGAAAGTACACCACCAAAAGATAATAAATCTCAAGCTCTAGATCCTATAGAACAAAAAGCCCTTGAAATGACTGACAAAGAATTTCAAGTGATAATTCTAAGGAAACTGAATGAGATACAAGAAAACTCAGCTAGACATCATGATGAAATGAGGAAAAGTATACAGGATCTGAAAAAGGAAATGTACAAGGAAATCAATGTCCTGAAAAAAAATGTAGCAGAACTGGCCGCACTGAAGAAGTTATTCAGTGAAATAAAAAACACAACGGAGAGTTTAACCAACAGGCTTGTGGAAGTTGAAAAGAGAACCTCTGAACTTGAAGATGGGCTGCTTGAAATAACACAAGCAGACAATAAAAAAGAAAAAAGAATCAAAGGCATTGAAGAAAATCTGAGAGAGATATCAGACAACCTTAAGCACTCAAATATCCGAGTCATGGGTATTCCAGAAGGGGAGGAAAAAGGAGATTGCACTGAAAACATATTCAACACAATAGTGGCAGAAAACTTCTCAGGTATAGGAAAAATCACAGATCTTCAGATCCAGGAAGCTCAACGATCTCCAAACGTATTCAACCCAAAAAGGTCTTCTCCAAGACATGTTATAGTCAAATTGGCAAAACTCAAAGACAAAGAGAGAATCTTAAAAGCTGCAAGAGAGAAGCGTCAAATCACCTATAAGGGAGCCCTAATCAGGCTAACATCAGACTTTTCATCACAAACCCTAAAAGCCAGAAAGGAATGGGATGATATATTCAAAATACTAAAAGACAGAGATTGTCAGCCAAGAATACTCTACCCTGCAAGGCTATCCTTCCGAAATGAAGGGCAAATAGTATATTTCTCAGACAAACAAAAACTGCGGGAGTTCACTACCACAAGACCACCCTTACAAGAAATTCTCAAGGGAGTACTGGGTTTGGTTCCTGAAAAATAACTACCACTAGGCCGGCACGTGGCTCACTCGGTAGAGTGCGGTACTGATAACACCAAGGCCACGGGTTCGGATCCTATATAGGGATGGCCAGTTTGCTCACTGGCTGAGCGTGGTGCTGACAACACCAAGCCAAGGGTTGAGATCCCCTTACCGGTCATCTTTAGAAAAAAAAATAAAATAAAATAACTACCACTGCCATTAAAACCCAAGAAAAATATAAACCCACTAGTATAATAAAAATGTCATTCATGAAGAGAAAACAAACAAACAAAAACGCTATCTACAACCTAAGGAACCAACAAACACAGAAAACAAACAGTAAATCAGAAAGCAAGGAACAAAAGACACCTAAGACAACCAAACAACAATCAACAAAATGCTAGGAATAAATCAAAACTATTCAATAGCAACTCTTAATGTAAAAGGCTTAAATTCCCCAATCAAAAGACACAGACTGGCTGACTGGATTAAAAAGGAGGACCCAACTATATGCTGCCTTCAAGAGACCCACCTCACCCATAAAAACTCACACAGACTAAAAGTGAAAGGATGGAAAAAGATTTACCATGCAAACAGAAAAGAAAAACGAGCTGGAGTAGCTATTCTTATATCTGACAAAATAGACTTTAAACTAAAAACCATAAAAAGAGGCAATGAGGGACACTACTTAATGATAAAAGGACTGATCCATCAAGAAGACATAACAATCATAAATATGTATGCACCCAATGTTGGAGCAGCCAGATTTATAAAACAAACTCTATTAGACCTAAAGAAGGAAATAGACACTAATACCATAATAGCAGGGGACCTGAACACCCCACTGTCAATATTGGACAGATCATCTAGGCAAAGAATCAGTAGAGAAACACAAGATCTAAACAAGACTCTAGACCAATTGGAATTGGCAGATATCTACAGAACATTCCATCCAACAACCTCAGAATATTCATTCTTCTCATCAGCACATGGATCATTCTCCAGGACAGATCACATATTAGGTCACAAATCAAGTCTCAACAAATTCAAAAAAATTGGAATTATCCCATGTATTTTCTCAGACCATAATGGAATAAAACTAGAAATCAATAACAAACGAAATTCTGGAAACTATACAAACACATGGAAAATAAACAGTATTCTACTTAATGACATATGGGTCCAAGAAGAAATCAAGCAGGAAATCAAAAAATTTATTGAAACTAATGAAAATAATGATACATCATACCAAAACCTGTGGGATACTGCAAAAGCAGTATTAAGGGGGAAATTTATTGCATTAAATGCTCACCTCAGGAGAATGGAAAGATGGGAAGTGAACAACCTAACACTTCACCTTAAAGAACTAGAAAAACAAGAACAATCCAAACGTAAAGTTAGCAGACGGAAAGAAATCATTAAGATCAGAGCAGAACTGAATGAAATTGAAAACCAAAAAACAATACAAAAGATCAATGAATCAAAAGGTTGGTTTTTTGAAAAGATAAAGAAAATTGACAAACCATTAGCATGGCTAACAAAAAAAAGAAGAGAGAAGATTCAAATAGCAAAAATTAGAAATGAAAAAGGCGATATTACAACTGATTCATCTGAAATACAAGGAATCATTCGAGACTACTATAAACAACTATACGCCAACAAATTTGAAAATCTGGAGGAAATGGATAAATTTCTGGACACACACAAGCTCCCAAAACTGAACCATGAAGACGTAGAAAATTTGAACAGACCAATAACAATAAAGGAGATTGAAGCTGTTATCACAAAGCTCCCAACAAAGAAAAGCCCAGGACCAGATGGATTCACAGCAGAATTTTACCAAACATTCAAAGAGGAATTGACACCGATTCTTTACAAACTATTCCAAAAGATTGAAACAGACGCAAATCTCCTGAAATCTTTCTATGAAGCAAACATCATCCTGATACCAAAACCAGGTAAAGATATAACCAAAAAAGAAAACTACAGGCCAATATCCTTGATGAATATAGATGCAAAAATCTTCACTAAAATACTAGCAAACAGAATACAGCAACACATACGTAAAATTACTCACCACGATCAAGTGGGATTCATGCCAGGGATGCAAGGTTGGTTCAACATACGCAAATCAATAAATGTGATACACCATATTAATAAACTCAAACACAAGGACCATATGATCATCTCTATAGATGCTGAAAAAGCATTTGATAAAGTACAGCACTCATTCATGACAAAGACCCTCTATAAGTTAGGTATAGAGGGAAAGTATCTCAACATAATTAAAGCCATATATGCCAAACCCACTGCCAATATCATCCTGAATGGGGAAAAGCTGAAAGCTTTTCCTTTAAGAACAGGAACTAGACAAGGATGCCCACTCTCACCACTCCTATTCAACATAGTGTTGGAAGTACTAGCCAGAGCAATCAGAGAAAAGAAGGAAATAAAAGGCATCCAGATTGGAAAAGATGAAATCAAACTGTCCCTGTTTGCAGATGACATGATCCTATATATCGAACAGCCTAAAACCTCTACAAAAAAACTGCTGGAATTGATAAATGATTTCAGCACAGTAGCAGGATACAAAATCAACACACAAAAATCAGTAGCATTTCTTTTCTCCAATAGTGAACATGCAGAACGAGAAATCAAGAAAGCCTGCCCATTTACAATAGCCACCAAAAAAATAAAATACTTAGGAATTGAGTTAACCAAGGAGGTGAAAAATCTCTATAATGAGAACTACAAACCACTGCTGAGAGAAATTAGAGAGGATACAAGAAGATGGAAAGATATCCCATGCTCTTGGATTGGAAGAATCAACATAGTGAAAATGTCCATACTACCCAAAGTGATATACAAATTGAATGCAATCCCCATCAAAATTCCAAAGACATTTTTCTCAGAAATGGAAAAAGCTATCCAGACATTTATATGGAACAATAAAAGACCACGCATAGCCAAAGCAATGCTGAGCAAAAAAAATAAAGCTGGAGGCATAACACTACCTGACTTTAAACTATACTATAATAATATAAACAAAGCTATAATAACCAAAATAGTATGGTACTGGCATAAAAACAGACACACTGATCAATGGAATAGAATAGAGAATCCAGAAATCAACCCACACACTTACTTCCATCTGATCTTTGACAAAGGCACCAAGCCTATACACTGGGGAAGAGACTGCCTCTTTAGCAAATGGTGCTGGGATAACTGTATATCCATATGCAGGAGAATGAAACTAGACCCACACCTTTCACCATACACTAAAGTCAACTCAAAATGGATTAAAGAATTAAATTTACACCCTGAAACAATAAAACTTCTTAAAGAAAACATAGGAGAAACACTTCAAGAAATGGAACTGGACACAGACTTCATTAATATGACCCCCAAAGCACGGGCAACCAAAAGAAAAATAAACAAATGGGATTATATCAAACTAAAGAGCTTCTGCACAGCAAAAGAAACAATTAACAGAGTTAAAAGACAACCAACAGAGTGGGAGAAAATATTTGCAAAATATACATCTGAGAAAGGATTAATATCCAAAATATACAAGGAACTCAAACAACTTTACAAGAAAAAAACAAGCAACCTAATTAAAAAATGGGCAAAAGAGCTAAGTAGGCATTTCTCTAAGGAACATATACAAATGGCCAACAGACATATGAAAAAATGCTCAACATCACTCAGCATCTGGGAAATGCAAATCAAAACCACACTGAGATACCATCTAACCCCAGTTAGGATGGCTAAAATCCAAAAGACCCTGAACGATAAATGCTGGCAAGGTTGCGGAGAAAAAGGAACTCTCATACATTGTTGGTGCGACTGCAAAATGGTGCAGCCTCTATGGAAAATGGTATGGAGGTTCCTCAAACAATTGCAGATAGATCTGCCATATGACCCAGCTATCCCACTGCTGGGAATATACCCAGAGGAATGGAAATCATCAAGTCGAAGGTATACCTGTTCCCCAGTGTTCATTGCAGCACTCTTTACAATAGCCAAGAGTTGGAACCAGCCCAAATGTCCATTATCGGATGAGTGGATACGGAAAATGTGGTATATCTACACAATGGAATACTACTCAGCTATAAAAACGAATGAAATACTGCCATTTGCAACAACATGGATGGACCTTGAGAGAATTATATTAAGCGAAACAAGTCAGGCACAGAAAGAGAAATACCACATGTTCTCACTTATTGGTGGGAGCTAAAAATAAATAAATAAATTCACACACACACACACACACACACACACACACACACACACACACACACACACACACACACACACACACACACACACACACACACACACACACACACACACACACACACACACAAACCGGGGAGGCGGGGGAAGAAGACATAACAAACTACAATTCCTTGAAGTTGATATGACAAGCAAACAGAAAGGACATTGTCGGGAGGGAGGGGGGAAAAGGAGGAGGGAGGGAGGTATCGGTAATGGGCCACAATAATCAACCACATTGTATATCGATAAAATAAAATTAAGAAAAAAAAAAAAAAAACAATTCCACTTGCAACAGTATCTAAGAGTAAGATACTTAGAAATAACTTCAACCTAGGAAGTGCAGGGCTTATACAATAAAAACTGCAAAACATTGTTGAGATTAAAGAAGACCTAACACATTTATACATGAAAGAAACACATGGGGCCTAGGTAGAGATTCTACCCATTGTTATAAGAAACTTGTTAGATGTAGTTATTTGCCACAACTCTCATGGCCCATGAAGATAATGACATATGCTAGGCTATTAATAGGAATTACACTATCACATCCATCCTACCTTCAGGGCCAATAGTGACCTTCGAGGAGAGCATACCAGATTTGGAAGTAAATCCTCGGGAGTCTTTTTATCTAATGATAAGATGGAAGAAAGCTGCAATGGACTTATAAGGTAAAACATGAAGTTTAGAGCAGCAACCACCTCTACAGATCACTTCCGCATACAGACTTTGCAATGGGAAAGAAAGCACTGCAGGGTACACCTTACTAAACTATTACTTCTACCCATCCAATTACTTATCAAATATGCATTAAGCATTGATGTAAGCTGGGGGAGGGGAGGGTAGAGAGGAAGATATTTTTTCATCATTACATCCCTAATACCTAGCCAAGTAGCTGGAACATGATAGGGGATCAACAAATACCTACTGAATGAATGAACCAACAATCTGATGGAAGGGAGTCATGGGAGGGTTCACGTAGAACTGTGCCTTGATGGATGAATAGGATATAGACAAACAAAATGAGGGGGAAATGATAACATTAGCAAGGGTAGTGGAACAAAGTCAGTATACAGGGCACTATACTTTCAGAGTAATCCTGATCAGAATCTCCTGGATACGAATCCCAGTAAAGCCCTACTAGAACTCAGTTCTCGGCACCTCCACCTAATGCTCCCTTTCCCTACGCTCAATAAATTATAAATAAACTGGAGTTGGAGAAAATGCAGAAGAAAAAAAAAAAAAAAAGAACAACCACAACAATGCACTTTGCTAAGGAAAATATATACATAGATGCACCAAGCTTGGAAGGTTGCAAGAATTCTGAGCTTGGTCTTGGGCCCCTTCTCACTTCAAATAATTCCTACTCACATTTCAAACTCAAATATTTACAGTCCCTGTGACAGAAATACACATTCTCTCCAGTGTGTAACGCCCCATCCCGGTATCCTTCCCACACTCCTCATCAAGACATCTCAAGCTCCCATCACGCCACGTTCTGGTTTCATTCAAGGGGCATTCGGACCCCTCTGTAAATTCGTCCACCTCACCCCCATATTTCTGAACACCTCATTTCCATTCATTCACCAACAGCCCTTACTATGCGCTGCACTGTTCAAGGACCGTGCACAGGCCGGCGCGGGACCCCAAGGTTCCTCTCCGGGCTGCGCAGGCTTGTCCGCGCCTCCCCGCAGCCCCGCGTCCCCTTCGCTCCACACGTTCCCAGGCATCACATGTACCACGGACACCTAGAACCTCGAGGCGCAGACTCTGGGTGTGTCTCTCCATCCCCGCCAGCGGGGTGAGGGTGGCACCGCCGCCGAGTGCAGGGAGAGCTGAGACAGAAGTGGTGGAAGAGCCACTTCTCGCCCGCGGCGCGGGAGCCTCCACAGACCTGGAACCTGACTCCTGCAGCGGAACCCCAGACGTGCACCCCTCCTCTGAAGCCCAGGCGACCCCACCTTTGCGCTCGGCATCGCTATCGGCGTCGCTGCCGAAAAGATCCTCCATATCCGCCATTGCCACTCACGTATGCTACTGCCTCGGCTGGGGGCGGCTCCGCGCCTGTCTTTACGGCACAGAACCAACGAAACGCGACAGTGTCGCAAAGATTCGCTTAAGGCGCTCCCTTCCTTCTGTGACCTCGTTTTCGCTTCCACAGGGTAGGGGAGCCCCGCCCTTTCGTCAATATATGTTCTTACACGTGAGGGTCCTCACCTGGGCGGGGTGTCTCGGTTGTGGGTCCCAGTGCAGCGGGAGAGCTGGGGGGCGCTCCCGTGAAGGTGCTCAGACCGGGTTAAAACTATCGCGACGCAGGCCTGAAGCCCTTTGTTTCATGCTGACCAGCGGGTATCAAACTTACTTGGTTTCAGAACGCTTGTACCCTCTTAAAAATTGTTGAGGACTCCAAAGAGCTTTTGTTTATGAGGGTTACAGCTGTTGATATTTACCATATTAGTAATTAAAGCAGAAAATTTTTTAAAATGCTAATTTATTTTAAAATAACAGACATGTTAACAAATAACTTTTTTGAAGTTTTAAATGACTATATTACTGAAACAAAATGATTACAAGAGTAGAGTTGTTTTACAGTTTTGAAAATATCTCTAATATCAGGCGTAAAAGAACATACATGAAATCTCATACCTAATTCTACTTTCAGCCTGTTGCGAAATGTTCTGGTTGAAGCGCAGATATGTGTGTCATTGGAAAAGGGAGGCTCTCTTATATCCCCTGAACGGGTCTTTGTCCCACCACCTTTTGACAGCTTAAGAGCAGTATTTCTTAAATATCATAGATTTTCCATCGTAGCCCACTTTATGTACACTTTATGTATAAAATAGAAACAAATATTTCACAAAACATTATTTCTCTTACTAGTAATACGCATTCTCAGATTTCCTATTCTGTTCTATTTTATTCTATTTCAGTTATAATTTTTTTTTTTAATTCTGGCAGGCAGTGCAACCCACTATATTGACTTCATGACTTACCAATGGATCTCAACCTGCAGCTAGGAAACACTATCCAGACGGTTCTGTTAGCTTTTTTGTTTTGCAAGAGAGAGTTTGATTTTGCTAGGAAATGTTGCTGTAGTTGTACATTATAAAGTGAGACAGTAATAGAATTTTCATGAATGGTCAGTGCTAGGTGAATTCCCTTAGTTTCCAGGGGCTCAAACAAGTGAAGTGATTTTAAAGAACCAGGTCTCTTTAGGACAGATTAATTAAATTTTAGTTTTTAAAAATGTACATCTTGTGTTAAATTACTACCTGATTAGACCAATATAAGGATTTTCGTCCTGGACAAACAGCCATGAATTTTTAGTTTAGAGAATTTGAGATATATTTTTGTTGCAAAGAGGAGTGTCTGAGACTGGTATGTAATTATCAATTCTAGACCTGCTGTGTGTAAAGTGTATGGCATAAGAGTAGATATATCAATCACCTTAAAACCATCTGGAATACTGGAAAAACAAGTACTCTATTTAGTAGTGGTTCAGTTTCATTTTCATTTAGAGTACTATCCTTGAAAGTGCATTGATTAAATCTTAATAAATTGAATTACAGCAAGGCCTGGTGAATCACCATGACCATATTCCTGACTACCAGAGAATGTGTTTCCCACATGATTAGTGTAAAACGACTTCTGGCTCTTTGATAGGTTTTTTTGTTTTCATTGTGTTTTACGCTGACCATTGCTGTTCTACTCATTGTCTTTCTTTATATAGGATGTAATACATGAAATTGGATTTCAGTTCAATCAATCATTTTACAGTATTTCTTGCCTGAGGTTATCACCTTGATTGAAGTTTAGAACACTAAACAACTTCATTTACTCCCAGAGACAGAGAATTTCATCCTATTTGCTTTGCGATTAACTAATTTAACTTTGGATATTAACATGATCTCTTAATTTCTTCCCAAGAATGGAGAGTTTCATCTATTAAGTGTGTGATTAAATAAAACAACTCTAGAATAATTTTACCTTCTTTGTTTTCAGTTTTTGAAAGGTTGTCTCTTTTGCCCCATGTTCTGCCTTCATAAAGTAAAGATAGATCGTCAGAATAGTGACTTTTGAGACACCACAATACCCCAAAGAACAAAGATTCTACTAGGTTGATTACAAAACACAGTACAATTAGTGTATTATTACAATCATTTTTACAAGGTAACCAAAAAAACTATAAAATAAGCTGGCTGGTTAGCTCAGTTGGTTGGAGCATGGTGCTAATAACACTAAGGTCCCAGGTTCAATCCCTATACCCACCAGCCACCAAAAAAATTTTTAAGTGTATAAACTACGTGCTTATACCAAGTCACAAAACAGGAATATGTGCTTCTAAAATATGTATAACATCTACAGACTTAGAGGAAAAACAACAGCTTGATTAAACAGAATGTATTAACTGAAAATTCACTCTGTTTATGGTACACCGCCACTCCACAAGAGGATCATGTGGCTTTTCTTAGTACTTTGTGGAAGGCATTGGCCTTTAGAAGGGAAGAGGTTGATCTGAACTAAAGATAGGAAGAGAGGAACCCTGCAGTTTCTCTCTATAGCAGTAAGTAAACAATGGTACAGCTCATTTCTTAGAAGAGACAGGTTTTGTTCACTCTGTCTGCCTTTGTTAGATTTCTTACTGATTTGGGTCCCTCCAAGAGGTGCTATAGGGATATTTTTTTTTAAAAAAGGAAACATGGTTTCTTCATATAAAAGAGTTCAGGGGAAATTAAACAAGTGTTCTAAAATATCTGAGGTTGGGGCTGGCCCATGGCTCACTTGGGAGAGTGTGGTACTGATAACAGTAAGGCCACGGGTTTGGATCCCATATAGGGATGGCCGGTTGGCTCACTGGGTAAGCATGGTGCTGACAACACCAAGTCAAGGGTTGAGATCCTCTTACTGGTCATCTTTAAAAATATATATAATAATAAAATATCTGAGGAATTTTAATCTTAGAAGTAAATTCTGAATTATGTACAGGTTCTGAGGAATTGAAAGCCAGAAAATGATCAATACGGATGGGGATTAATCAGTAAAGGTTTCTCAGGATGATTAAAGGTAGATTAATGAAAAACTGGGAGGGAATCTGGTTACTGAGACATAAAATTGAGCAGAACCTAAAATTCAACCAAGCAAGACCTCAACTAGTTTATCAAATCTGTTTCCTGATTTAGAACACTGGGGGTAAAAATAACTTTCTAAAATCTTCTAGAGAGAAAAATCAGCTGCCAGATGAAGGATCTGGAATTAAATGGCATCAGACTTCGCAACAATTCTAGGTATTAGAAAACCATGGAGAAGTGCTTTCAAATTCCTGAAGGGAAAATGATCTGTCCTACAATTTTACACCCACCAGACTGTTGACCTAAAAAGAAACTGAGACCAAATACATATAGCAAGGGTTTATTGAGCCAATATGGCAATTGCAGCCAGGGAGACACATGGATGGGGTCATCCTGAAAATGTTCCAAAGAGAGCCAGCGGAGCTTAACATTTTATAATCACAAGAAGTGGGGAGGGTCAAAGGAGAGAGAGAGAAAGCCCCACCTAATTACTTCATCAGGCTTTCTGTTGGTTGTGTGCGACATTTAGATTTGGGATTGTTAGTAGGTTGCATCCTACATGCAGGGATCTAGGGTAAGGGTAATAAGAAGTATTCTAGGTTACTTTATGGCTTTCTGGAACCGTTATGGCTGCATCTAAGTAAAATAGTCTTATGATAACATTTTCCAGTACAGGTGGACGTGATTACTGACTTATCCCGGATCTCCGAAGGCATTATAATTTAGCTGACCTGTTCAGAGCAGATTCTTTTGGTTATCACTTGTGCCAGGCTCTGTTTTAAGTGCTTTTTATGTACAGGTCCACAACCCTTTACCCAAAACCCACGGAGCCATATGTGTTTCAAAATTCAGATTTCCCCCCCAGATTTTATAAAGGTAATACAGTGACTAAATTCTTTGTTACCACACCCAGTGGAGTCTGAGCAACATCTTGTAATCAAAATAAAATTTCTATAATTTCAATGGTAAAATATTAAAACTAGGAGGGATAAACAAACTTTAAATAGCTTTAGGTCAGTTTGGGTCAGCACTTGCCTCCAAATGATCTATGAAAGAACTTTCCATCTCAGAGCTTTTTGCATTTCAGAATTGTGGATAAGGGACTGTGAACCAGAACTAACTTTTTCAATTTTCACAACAATCCTATGAGATAGATTCTATTATATTAGTATTTTACATGTGAAGAGTTTGAAGGAAGTACAGCTAAGCTAAGTGGCTTTGCCCTAAGTCACATAGCTAATAAGACTTACTTAGTTATAATAATATAAACGCTGAATATTTTAAGTTTAGTAGCACTATTTGACTCTTAAAACATCACACACGCACCCCTGTAATTTTAATAAGGAATATTTTATGTCTGAGATATATGAGTAAGGGAAAAAAAAAACCATTCTGAATAGTATGGTTTTACTTCCTCCTTGCCAGTAAAGCTACTATTACAATTTAAATATATACTCATATATGCTACCATTAAAGCATAAAGCTACCATTATAATTTAGCTATCATTAACATTTAAATATTTGTGTGCATGTGTGTGTGTGTGTGTGTGTGTGTGTGTGTGTGTGTGTGTGTGTGTGTGTAGCATGTAAATGGAGAGACTATCTCTGGAAGACTGCATCAGAAGCTGGAAACAGTGGTTGCCTCCAACAAGAGGAGCGAGGAGACTGGAGTATAGGGGTAGGAGAGAAGCCTCCCTTTTCACTATGTATCTTTTGAATTTTTTGCCAAATGACTGTATCCAAAATTAAAATTATACTTAGAAGTAGTAAAAAGATAGATACCAAAATGTGAGTAGTACTTAGTTAATTCTGGATGCTGAGATTTCATTCTATTTTGTTCTTTTCTATGTTTTCTAGATTTTCTACAATAAATATATATGTGGGAATAAAAAAACAAAAAAAAAAGAAAAAATATGTATGAGGGTACTTCAGAAAGTTCATGGAAAACACAATGAAAAGATCATGCAAATTTTTCCATGAACTTTTTGAAGTACCCTCACATTAGTTTTAGAATAAGCAGGAAAAAAAACTTGTTTAGGTAGTATACCCTTTATTCAACTACATTTTTCTGGCTAATTTGGTATCTGGGATTCTATGAGGTCTAATAAGTATGAAGAATGAGTAAATCTGGGGTTCTTGGGCTAACCGAAAGTTATTGTTATTTTTATAATCCATGGTGGGAAATGCATAATACAGTATAAACTAGGAACCACATGAGTTGCGTCAATTTTTTTATATAGGTACCTCTGTTTATCCAGTTAGAATTATAAAAGCTATTTGAATGTAAAGGTGTTTACCTCATGGAAGAGTTGTTATGTTATCCAGAAAAAGACAAAAAATATACCTCTCACATTTAATTTAAACGCTTTCCAAACCCTTTTCTCAAACCTCTTTCCTCTCATCGCCATTAGTCTAACTCACTTTTGTGAGATTCAAGTGTCAGCTCCAAAGCACTAGTGAATAATTGTTCCCTATGCAAATAAGTTTGGACAAAATATGAGCTTGGAAAAAATTCTGATACACTTCCTATGAAAATTCATACTAATGAGAAAAAAAAAGAACAGAAGAAAGGTAATGAGTCAGAAACTATTTCTTAGGACAGAAGCAAAAGTTGTCCTTTTGAAACCTTTTCTGTTAAATATAGGGTTTGGTTTAGGGACAAGCTTCCTTGAATAGGTAGTATTTAGGTTCCTTTCTGAAGCTTAAGGGTTACCAGGGAGCTATGTCCTTAAAGGACCTAAGCAGCAGGCAGGATGAGGTCAGGGCACTCAACCCAGCAAGAGCTGGAATAACAACTGCTGGGGGGAAGGAATTAGGCGGGACAAAGAAAGAAGGACATGGGGGGGCGGGGCGCCGTGGGTGTGGGTGTGGGTGTGGGCGTTAGTAGAGGAAGTTGAATAAGAGAAATGATGCAGAAAGGAGACCAAAGAAACTGAAAATGAGAAGTATAGGGAAAGAGAGAAAAGAAGGAAAAAATAATTTAAAGAAACAAAGAGAAAGGAGGAAACATCCACAAGAGACAGGGATGAAAAAATATTTAAGCATATAATAAAATAGTACTGAGCTGAGGGAATATTGAAACAAAAATAGGGAAACACTCAAACAGTATAACCAAAGAAGCATAGAAAAAAAGGAAATTTACAGACTCCCCTGCCAACCAATATTTTTAGAAATAAAAAGGAATTACTACAACAGATTTGGCTCAAAAGCCAAACAAAACTGAAAATTTCACTTTCTAGTAAAACTGATTAAGTCTCTTCACTGGACTTCCTCATTCAATTGGTTGTTTTAGAATCATGTGAGAACACAGCAAAAATGCATAGATGCCATCTTACCAAAAGGTGGGAAACAATGATACGGGCAGGCTGTATCTGGCCGGTCAGTATATTTATTTCATCTCACCCACAGAGGGATTACCAAAAGTAGATGCACTGAATTTCACACTTGTGATTGCAAAAAAGCATCAAGGTGTTAAAATCCTAACAGTAATATGGCAAAAGGCCTCAAGATGGTGATGGTATACCCTGAAGAGCTCTCGGTCATCTGAAAAATAATGTACACCCACCCACCCACCCTTGCCAATTTCTCTAAAGCAAGAAATTGGCCTCAGGGGGAGGGGTTAGGGGGAAGAGGTATGAAGGAGAGAAGATTTGTTTCTCTTTATTCCCAATTAAAAACAAAAAAGCAGTACTTATAAAACTAGCAAACATTAAGGAAATATTTTTTTCAGCTATAGGCACTGATTTTTATGTATCTGCTGATAAAGTGATACATTTAAATAAAGTAACTGTTACCTTTTTAGGAAAATTTTTAAAATTTTATGGGTTTCATAAGATGGAATTTCCTTAAAGAGTCCAGTGAGGGTTCTATTTCCTTGACTGCAATTTATTTCCTTACTCATTAAGGAAATGACAGGCAGAGTTACTAATCCCTTACCTTAAATGGGTGTGACATTTTAGGTTAATAATGATTCATGTTGACATATGTGTAACTTTAACTTTCAAACATGCTAACACACATGTATATACTTTTTTTCTGCTACTTAACACAGAATCAAAGTTTGAATGGGGGATTAGGGTAGAATCCCAGGCCTAAAATGCCAAGAAGAATTAACTGAAGGGAAAACAGCCTAAAGATGACTCTAGAGCCATAAGTCTTTTTTTTTTTTTTTTTTTTTTTTTTTGCAAGAACATATTAGTCATCAGAAATTTTTTTTCTTTTTCTTTTTTGGCAGCTGGCTGGTACGAGGATCCGAACTCTTGACCTTGGTGTTATCAGAACAACACTCTACCAAGTGAGCTAATGGGCCAGCAACCTTAAGTTCTAAATATTAACATGAAGCTGATAAAATATATCAAAATGTCGTAAAAATATTCTTATCTTTGACTTTGTAGTTCTATATTAAAGAATTTTTCCCAGGAAAATAATAGATTCACATGAAGATTACAAGGCTGTTTATTTAAGTATTATTTATAGCAATGAAAAATATTGGAAACACCATACATAGTAGGGAATTGGTCAAATAAATTATCAGACATCTATAAGCTGAAATAGTACGTAATCATTTAAGTCATGTTTTTTGAGGGTATTCTCATATACTAGTGATGGGAGTACGAAAATAGGACAACTATTTGAAAAGACAGTTTGGTATCACCTATCTAAACTGTAAATGGGTATACTCTTTGATTCAATATTTCTATGTCTAGAAATTTACCCTGAGAAAATAATTTGACAGATATGCAAATACATGGACAAAATGTTTACCGATACTTTGTTTATAATAGCCAGAAATTAGAACCAATCAAATGGAAAATTGTTCAAATACATCATAATGCAGTCAGATGGTGAAATAGTAACAATTAAAAAAGATTACCTTGATGAACGTGTATTGAAGAGAGGAGTATTATACATTGTTGAGACAATAGGCCAGTTAGAAAATTACATATTTTCTATGTTTATGTAAACAAATATTTAAATATGCAGAAAATGTCTGGAAGGATATATACAATGATTTGCTGGTCAAAGTTTAAATAACCAACTCTCCAGGAAAAAAAAAAGCCCTGATAGGTAGTGTTTGTCAGTTTCATGGTATAAATACTCCTAACATGGCCGATTTCAAGCTATCGGTGTATAGTTATTGAACACATATTTGGTAAGAGATGCACCCAATCAACTCGAGTGAGCCAGTGCAAGTAGGCTCCAGCACACCCGTTTATCTCTGAGAGGAGACATTATGGGAAGACTTTCATGTTCTACCTTACGTACTTTTGTGGGGTTTTTTTGTTTGTTTTTTTGGTTTTTGCATTTTGCCATGAAATTGTATCACTGTTATAATCAACAAAAAGAATAAAAACATGGTACATGCAGCTCTTTTTTTGAAAAAAAAGTAAAAATACCAGAGTGCTTTCTGATTGTGGAGGTCGGTGTGATGCAGGAAGTGTGTTGGGAGAAAGGAAAATAAAAGACAACAGGGTGTTAGGGTTTTCAAAAGAAAAATACCAATTGGGAAAAGCAAACTTTTAAAAAAGAAACTAGACACAGGGGAAGATGCTTATGACACATGGTCAAGTAAAAATTGTATGTCACAAAGCAGTACCTATGTGCATACATTTGCACAGGAAAATGTCTAAAAGGAAATAAGGCAAAATGTATATGGTGGTTATAGTTGAATGATGGAATTCTGTGTCATTTTTATTTTTTATTTTACTATTCAATATTCTCCATGTTTTCTACAAATGCTCTTATAATTATGTAATATTTTCATAATCAGAAAATACATCATTATGTATAAAATACTGTCTTAGCTCTGCTGTCGCAGCTTAGACAGCAATTTCTTCCCTTTTGTACTGCTATTACTACAGCCAGAGCACATGACTCTCTTAACATGGGCTGGCCAGTTAGCTCAGTTGGTTAGAGCACAGCCTTATAATGCCAAAAGATTAATCATCTTAAAATATGGTTTTCCTTTTCATTTTGGTCAAAAATCTTTAATAGCAGGTTGCAAAAGAGTATTTACAGCATGATGCCATTTCTATAGTAATTATATAAACATATTGCTATACGTACAGAAAAAAATCTAGAAGAATATGTTCCAAATTGTTAGCAAAATGTTTCTCTGGTAATAGTGGGACTACAGGGGAACTTTACTTTTCAATTTTTATGTTTCTGAAATGTTTTAAGAAAAGCCTAGATTACTTTTATAATGTAAAAGAAATAAAAGTAGAGAGGAATTCTTTACCAAATTCCCATGGCCCAGAAGATGAAACCTAAAGTCCTCTCTTTTTCTCTAAATTCCTACTTTTAAAATCCACCTAGTCAGTAAAACCCACCCAATCCACTCCAGCCCCCTCACAGATTACCTACTTTTCTGAATTTCTACAGCACTTCCTGACTTTGGCACTTATCTTTGCATTTTAACACACATTGGGTGTTATTTAAACTGACTATTATTTAAACTGTTCCACAATTAATTTATAGATACTTAAGGATGGAATTTACATTTATTCTTTAAGTTCCCCCAAAGTGCCTAAACAATTCCAGACCCATAGCAAATGATCACTAAATGTTTTGTTAAATTGGTTTGAAACCCAACATCTAAGGAAATTGAAAAGCATATGAAAGATTATTTTCTTAGAGGTACCCACAGAGAAAATATATTAAGAAGAAAAGAAAGAATAAAGTGGGAGATACAAAAATATAAATGGGCTAATGAAGGGTATCAGAAAAAAGAAGGGATGAAAACATTTGAGAGATAAGGTACTATATTAGAGTGTAACAAATAATCAACAAACATAGTGGCTTAAAACAATAGAAATTTATTCTTTCACAGTTCTGGAAGCCAGAAGTTTCATTGGGTCAAATAAAGGTATTAGCAGGGCTGTGATCCCTCCAGAGGTGCAAGGAGAATCCATTACTTGCCTTTTTCAGTTTCTGGTGCTGCTGGCATTCCTTGGCTTGTGGCCACATGACTCTAACCTCTATGTCTGTGGTGGCATTGCCTTCTCTTCTGTCTGTGTATCAAATCTCCCTTTGCCTCCCTCTTCTAAGAATACATGTAAAATAATCCTGGGTAATCACCCCATCTCAAGATCCTTAATTTGATCACATCTGGGTTTTTTATTTTTTTTCTCTACACTTGCCCACCCGGACTGCCTAATCACATTTGTAACATCCTTTTTCTGTCATATAAGGTAACAGTCACAGATTCCAGGGATTAGGACGTTGTATTAGTCTATTTCTGTTGCTTATAACAGAAATACCTGGAACTAGGTGATTTTTTTTTTTAAAGGTGATCAGTAAGGGGATCTTAACCCTTGGCTTGGTGTTGTCAGCACCATGCTCAGCCAGTGAGCAAACCGGCCATCCCTACGTAGGGATCCGAACCCATGGCCTTGGTGTTATCAGCACCACACTCTCCCGAGTGAGCCATGGATCAGCCCTTGGAACTAGGTGATTTAGAAAGAAAACTATATGTGTTGCTTACATTTTCAGAGGCAGGAAGTCCAGAGTCCAGGGAACACAGCTGGCAAAGGCTTTGGTGGTAGCAACAGAGACCCAGGGGTCTCACATGGCAGAAAATGGCAGAGCAGAGAGAGAGCGCTCCTGATGCACTTTCCTTTTAAAGCCCTCAGAACCGTGCCCCTGACCACCATTACTAATCCATTCACTACAGTGAATGGTCCTACAATCTAATCACCTCCTCAAGGCCCCCCCTTTCAATTACTATGATAGGATTTCCCACCCTCAACAGTTGCAATGAGGATTAAGCCTCTGTGAGGTGGGGGGGGGGCATGTGATCTACAGCAGATGTGGACATCTTTTGGGGGACCATAGTTCAGCCTACCACAGGTATTTGCCAGTAATAGTTTCTATTAGTACACAGGAAAGCGTCTTCATGACCCCCAACCCTTCTTTCTTCACTCAGTTCTTCCAATTTCAAGACATGATATATAAAGAGAAGCTTAAAATTCTTTAAACTGTCAACTCTAATAACTTGGTTAGTAATGTCTATCAGGCCACCAGGGACAAACAGAAGTGTAAAAGTAGCAGGATCAAGCATGAAGAGAAGAATATCAGAAGTGCTTATTTTTAGCTACTAAATACAGCAAGATTAGTAGTGACAGCCTAGGGAAGTGAAGCACTGTAAAACTAATTTGGTGAAATCGTTAATTGCCCATCTATTGTGTGCTGTTATTCTAAGAACTGTGAGAAGGATACAAAGAAATTAGAAGACACCTGTGAGTCAAAGAGTTTACAATCTAATGATTTCCCTGCACTGAAGAGTTAAATGGAGGAAAAAACACAACAAAGCAGCCCAGTTTTTTGATAATGCCCTGCTTTGGAACAGATTATGCAAATTCAACCTAAGACCAGTACAAAAGAAGCAGGTTGGTCAGTCTTCTACTGTAGTTACATAATTCCTTCGGGGAGTGAGGAATTGGGGCCATCTCTCTGCAGATGAAAATGATTTTATTCAATACTCAAAGTAATGCATATATTTTAGGGAAAATGAGGAAATGTCACTATTTCATTACTTCAAAAGTTAGAATGGTGTATCATTTGGGCAGGATAAAAATACAGGCTTACATAGGCAAATATGAATTTGCACTGAGATAAATTTGCATTTATCTCTTGGTATACTAGCACAACCCATTGAATCATATTGTAAAAAAGATAAACTCCTTCACTTCCCTTTAGATAAGGAAAGTATGTATCTTTCTCTTCTATGAAGTAAAAAATTTAGGTCTCATGCCAGAAAGGACTCTTAGGGAGTTGGATTATTTTGAAGAGTGTACTACATAAAGAAAAACTGTTTCACAATTGTATACAACATGTAAACTTTTATGTTTCAATTCAACAAACAGGTTTAGAGCCTCTACCATGTGCAAGGCATCCAGGGAGTAAAAAGATGAGAAAGAAATGGTATCTGTCTCCAGGAAACTAGTTTCTAGTTTCCTAGGAATGGCAATTAGAATATAAGTCAGAAAAGGATGGATGTCGTAGATGCATACAAAGTTCTATGAGGGTACAGAGTTGAGGAGGCTGGCATATGAAGTGTACCTTGAAGGAAATGCAGAGCTTTCACCTTTGGAGATGCAATAAAGGATGGACTAGGTAGAAGAATCAGCATGATTAAAGGCACAAAGGTAGAATAGCTTAAGGCACATTTGAGGAAAAGTGAATAATTAATTCTTACTAGGATCCGGGATCTATACAGCTATAGGATGTTTGAAGTATCTTCTTATGAGAAAAAGTCTAAGAGAAAGTTAGAGGCAACTGAGGTTCCATTTAAACCAACCTAGCAAAATTAAAAAATGTTCTGATAGGAAGAGGAAAAAAGAGAAAAGAAGTTGGAAGTGTTTAGCAAGATACCCTTTTCCCAAATATGCCTGCTCATATCTATATATTATCCTGAAAACCCCACTGAAAAGGGTGGGGAAAGAGGGAGTTTTCACTTGAGCAACCTATTATGTATTGGCCCGTGTGAGCCATGATGGTTCTGATGGAAGAGGTAGTGGCCATCATAAAGAATGGGCTGACCAGGCAGCTTTGGTTCTCATGGCAAATATAAATTTAATAGGCATGATGACAGAAATAGATCTAGCCAAAAACTAAAATGGAAGTAAATATCAGAAAAAGGATTCTATCAAAAATTATCTGTAGGGGCCGGCCATGGCTCACTTGGGGGAGTGTGGTGCTGATAACACCAAGGCCACGGGTTTGGATCCCTATATAGGGAGGGTTGGTTGGCTCACTTGGGAGACCGCAGTGCTGACAACACCAAGTCAAGGGTTAAGATCCCCTTACTGGTCATCTTTAAAAAATAACAACAACAACAACAAAACCCAAAAAACAAAAATTAACTACAAAGAATGGATTAATGGTCTGCCATTTCTTCTTTCACCTTTCCATTCTCTTCTCTCCTCTTCCTGCACAAATCCAGAAACATTATGTGGGGCAAAGCAGGGTGGGTGTCAGTGGTAGGAGATGTGAAGCTGTGGTGGTCTAGAGAGGTGTGAAGAGGGCATCTGGGTAGGAGGTCAGCCAGGTGCAGGAGTCAGAGCCTGGGAGGGGTGAAAAGGACTTCTGTGTGGGGGGTGACCTAGCTGAGATGAGGAAGGTGTCCCTACAGGAGGGTATCCTGAACAGAATGAGAATGGAGTCCCTGCAGAGAGGCAGCCTGGTGCCAAGTGTTGGAACCCAAGGTGGGTAAGATAGCTGTGTACATGGGGCAGGTATAGGGGAGAGAAAGAGAGGAAGCCTAGCATGGGTGCATAGATCAAGCTGGGATGAGGAGGGTGAGGAGAGTGACCATGCAGGGGATGGTCCAGCTAAGGACATTGGAACACAAGCAGGATGAAGAAGATATCTGGGCAGAGCAGCCGCCCAATGCAGGTGAGAAGGGTGTCCACGCTAGGGAGAAGGGGCAGTATGAGAGGGGGGGAAAAAACACCCAAAGTGTTTTTCCTCCTCTCTACTCTTGGTCACTCAACACAACACTTCTAACACTATATTCTCCAGCTGACACCAGCTGGGTGTCCTATAATTCAATTCTGACGCTGTCTACCTGAAAATAGTGTCAGATCCCACAGGTTGAGGGCTCAGTCCCACAAGACTGCCCACCACTTCAGATGCCAGTCACAAGTCCCAGGTTGTCACCTATGCTTCTGACCAACTGGCTCTAAATCAGGATTTGATTAATTTGCTAGAGTGGCTCACAGACTCAGGGAAACACTTTTCTTATGTTTACCCATTTATTAGAAAGGATATTACAAAAAATACGGATGAACAGCCAGATGGAAGAGATGCATAAAGCAAGGTATGGGAGACAGGGCGCAGAGCTTTCATGCCCACTGTGGCAGCACAACCCTCTAGGCACCTCCATATGTTTTGGAGAACTATCTGAAAGTTCTCCAAAGCCTGTACTTTCAGGTTTTTATGGAGGCTTTGTTACATAGGCATGATTGGTTACATCATTGGTCACTGGTGATCAGCTCAACCTTCAGTGCCTCTTCCCTCCCTGGAAGTCAGAGGTGGGAGGTGGGGCTTAAAGTTCCAACCCTCCAATCACATGATTGGTTCCCCTGGCAACCAGCCCCCATCCTGAGATTATCCAGAAGCTCACCAAGCATTGCTTTATTTTTATTTTATTTTATTTTATTTTTTAAAAGAGAAGACCAGTAAGGGGATCTTAACCTTTGGCTTGGTTTTGTCAGCACCACGCTCAACCAGTGAGCCAACCAGCCATTTCTATATAAGATCCGGAACCTGTGGCCTTGGTGTTATCAGCACTGCACTCTCCCGAGTGAGCCACGGGCCGGCCCAGCATTGCTTTATTAGAATAAAAGATGCTCCCATTGCAGAAAATTTCAAGGGATTTAGGAGCTCTGTGTCCTAAATTTAGATGCTCCTATTACTCAGAAAATTACAAAGGTTTTAGGAACTCTGAGTTAGGAACCAGGGTCAAAGACCAAATGTTAGAACAAAGGATTCTTCTAGCACCTCTATTGCTCAGGGAATTACAAGGGTTTCAGGAGCTCTGTGTCAGGAACTGTGGATGAAGGCCAAATATATATTTTACAATATCACAGGCAGTCAGAGGAGATTGTTTACATACAGAAGGATTGATTAAATGTCATCATATTAAGGATAATGGGAGTCAGGTTTCTCGCTGGTAAACATGGGAGTTATATATTTGGAAAGTTAAAAAAAAAACTAGAAGAATTAGTTGGTGTTAGATTGGAATTGGAGGTATCAGTGTAAAGTAATGATTTTGAATATGCATAGATGGATATAGAAATAAATATAGATACAAATGTATATATGTGTAAAAATATATAAAAATTTGTATATATAAATGCACACGTTTATGTGCATACATACATACATTTCATATACAGTCATCTTTCAATATCCATGGGGGATTGGTTTCATGATCCCTCACAAATTCCAAAATCCACTTTATGCTCAAGTTCCTTGTATAACATGGTGTAATATTTGCATATAATCTATGCACATCCTCCTGTATACTTTAAATCATTTCTAGATTACTTATAATATCTAATACAAAGTAAATGCTATGTAAATAGTTGTTATACTATATTGTTTAGGAGATGATGACAAGAAAAAGAGTCTGTACATTTTCAGCACAGATGCAACCCTTCTTTTTCTTTTTCTATGAATATTTTCAATCCGCAATTAGTTGAATCCATGGAAGTGGAACCCACAGATATGGAGGGCTAACTGTATTCTCTAGCTCTGTTCTCTAAAAGGGCCTGAGAACAGTGACACCTCAATAGCTATGAGCACACATAATTCCTAGATCTTGGTTTCTAAATACCATTTTCCACAGGGAGGAACCAGGGCTCTTTGGAGAACGGCTCACTCCAGGGCTGAGGCAGGGAAAATACAAAATGAGCTCAGAATATCTTGTGCAATGAGCAAGGATGTGTAAAAAGAATAATGAAGACACATCAAAGGGATAAAGAAGCCAACTTGAAGGGGCTTCCACTGGTCAAATGTGGAACAATTTGGGCATCAAAATAATGGCAGTAATGGGTTGTAACCCACTGTATAAAATAGGAATTCCATAGCCAATACAGCAATAAATAAATAAAAGAATAAATTGGAAGTTTGATGAGAAATGGGATATTTACATAGCCTCAAAGTACTTCCACACAGAATTAAGTAATTACAAAGGGAAAAGGAGTAACTTTACAGTGGGAAAGCCTGGAAGACACCACCTTAATCAAATGTTCAAAGTTAAGAATACCAGTGATGGGACAAATGGAATCATGTGCCACCTGACAGGGTGCTATGAGAACACAGCATTGCTTCTCTAATAGTTCTGCCAAAGATGCATGACCTGAATCTAATTGTTATAAACCTCAGGCAAACCTAAATTGAAGGATATTCTATAAAAATAAGTGACCTATAATCCTAAAAATTATGAAGGTAATGAAAGTAAAGAGAAGACTAAGGAACTATTCAAGATTGAAGAAGACTGAGGAACCATGACAACTAAGTACAGACATGATTTCTGAACACAGTCCTTTGACTATGAAAAGCACATTATTGAGATCACTGACAAAATTTGAATGGAGTCTGAGAATCAAATAGTAACTTATCAATGTTAAATTTCTGATTTTGATGATTGTGCTGGGGTTATTATCTAGATGAATGTTCGTTCTCATTAGTAAGAAATACACAGTAAAGTATTTGTGGTGCTATGGTTTGAATGTCCCCCCAAGCTCATGTTGGAGCTTAATTGCCAATATGGTATTTGGAAGGTGGAGTCCTTAAGAGGTGATTGGACCATAAGGGCTATGCCCTCATGGATGAATTAATCCATTCATGGATTAATGGGTTAATGGATGGATGGGTTATCACAGGAGCAGCACTAGAAGTTTTATTTAAAAAAGGAAGAAATATGATAGCTTGCTCTTGCTCAGTCTCTTGCCATGTGATTCTCTGTGTGCCATGGAGCTCTACAGAGAGTCCCCACAAGGAGAAATTCCTCACCAGTGCACCCCCTGGACCTTTGACTTTTCAGCCTCCAAAACTGTAAGAAAAAAAATTTGTTTCTTCATAAATTACCCAGTTTCAAATATTCTGTTGTAAGTGACAGAAAACTGACTAATGCAGGGGGCGATGGGGCATTTTCATAGTTTAGACTCTGCAGGAAGAAGACTCTGAGTCAGAGTCTAGTATACAGGATGTTTATAAGGGCCTGCCTTTGGGATAGACACTTGTGGAAGTGCTGAGGAAGAAGCAGGCTTAGATGGAAGGAAAAGCAACCTGCATGTAAGAAAGGCCCTCATCTGACCCCATGAGGAGCTCTGGAGCTGCAATGTCCCTTCAGCATTGTCCCAAACCAGGCTTAAAGGGCTGGGCTTTCAAACCATACCTTGATCAGTCATTCAACATGGACTGTCCCCAAAAGGGCATGAGCTTCGGTGAGGCAGCACTCTCTGCAGCCGTAGGCACTGATATCTGAAGGCTGTCTGCTGACAGTACTCCAAGTAGCTGGAACAAGAAATTTTTCCGTAAAGGGAAACTCAGTGGCTTCTTCTCCATGGCCATTCCCGTGCTGCTGTCAGATCCACTTCTTCATATATGTTTGAGGAGTAGCTTCTTCAGGTTTCTGATGAGCCTCCCCCCCCGGGGGGGGGCACTTAGAAGAAGAAGGTTTGTAGAACAAACTAGAACCACCTCTGCTATAGCTGGTCCTGGGGCTGCAATAGAAACTTACAGCCTTCCTAAATTCTCATCCTCAGCTACCACCTCTCTTGGCCTTGGTTACATACCTGGGGATATGATCTAAATTCTCATTCGAACAAGGTCTGAGTCGTCATGCCCTTCTAAGGCCAAGGTTGCTGCATTATACATTTACCATAGTAACCAGCAAGGAAATGGTAAGAGGCATCCAAATAGATCATCTGGATACCAAAACATTCTTCCCTACCCTGTTGTGTAACAACAGACCTTCTAATGATCAGGGTCAATACCCCTGCCAAGATTGTGCCTTGACTTCTAGCCCACTTGTCTTTGGGTACTAGGAACCCAAAGTGCCCAGGCAACTCAAAGGGACTTTTGCTGTATCCTCTAGTGGAAATATTCCCATTTTAGGAACCAAGTCCTCTGACCCTACAGAATCCAGAATAGCAGGAGCAGGAAGCATGAATTCCCTATATGGTCATTGGGAGTGATAATATGCAGGACTGCTCCTACTTCCATGTTTTGCTTCCCAGATCCGTGTAGTCTTCCTACTGGGGACACAGCACCATATAAAAACCTTTGATTAAGAGCCAGCCTGTGAGGTCTGGCCCATGGCTCACTTGGGAGAGTGTGATGCTGATAACACCAAGGCCATGGGTTCGGATCCCTATATAGGGATGGCCGGTTAGCTCACTTGGGAGAGCGTGGTGCTGACAACACCAAGTCAAGGGTTAAGATCCCCTTACTGGTCATCTTTTTTTAAAAAATAAAAAAAATAAAAACATTTGATTAAATGTGTTTAATGTATTCTAGAGGATGACACTCAATCCTCACAGAGCATTGCATCTGTGCTGGCACTTCAGCTGTACCTTTAGCAAGGCACTGCAATGCTCTTAGGCCAGCAGCTTCCAGGGATGCAGTAAGTGATGCAGCTAGTAAATATGATCGTGGGTTCACTCTCATACCCTTCTTTGCTGTAAATTGATTCCTCTGGTCTGATGCCACGTAATGTGAGATGCCCTGCTGGCGGATCAAACATTCCATAAGCCCAGGAGGAAGGTTGAGGGCAAGACACTCAAACCCTTACCCAGAAGATGTGTCCATTCCTGTCAGCATGAATCTCTCACCCTTTCAGGGTAGAAGGTTCTCAAAGGAGTCAACTTGCCACCAATTGGCTAGTCTCCTGGAGGAATGGTGCCATATCAGGAGCTCAGCATGCTCTCTTTTGCTGTCAAGTTGAACAGTTGGCAATGGCAATAACTAGGTCAGCCCCAGTAAGTGGGAATCCATACTGTTGGGCTCAAAATAGCCTCAAACTCTGTCCCCATGGCCACTTCATTCATATATCCATAATACCAGCAATGGTGTGGTCAGTGACCAAGTCAATTGGATGAATCATTTTACATATGAGGGATTTACGTCTGTAATTTTGCTATTTATTTTCTATATTTCATGTCTTCTTTACTTGTCTGTTGCTCCATTACTGCTGTCTTCTGTGTTAAAAAGATATTTTCCTATGTACCATTTAAATTCCCTCATCATAGGGCTGGCCCGTGGCTCACTTGGGAGAGTGCGGTGCTGATAACACCAAGGCCATGGGTTTGGATCCTATATAGGGATGGCCGGTTCACTCACTGGCTGAGCGTGGTGCTGACAACACCAAACCAAGGGTTAAGATCCCCTTACTGGTCATCTTTTATAAAAATAAATAAATAAATAAATTCCCTCATCATTTCTTTAATAATATACATTTTGAGTTCTTAGTGGTTGCCCTGGGGATTACAATTACTATCTTAATTTATAGCAATCTAATTCAGATTAATACCAACTTAATTTCAATAGTATAGAAAAACTTTGCTTCCAAGTAGTTGCATTCCCTCCACCTTCCTTGTTTTCTTTTGATTGTATGGATTGAGTAGTATCCTTGCTGGCCACTGATATGTTTTTCAGCAAGGGACACCATTTTTTGTTTTGTTTTAGTGGCTGGCTGGTTTGGGAATCCAAAATTTTTTTTTTTAATTTTAATTTTAATTTATTTTGTTTATTGAATCAAAATCGATTATACATATTTTGGGGCTGAACGTTGAGATATGTTGATCAAATCAATATTACTAGCATATGTATTGTTACAAATTGTAATTATTCTTTAAGCCCCTTGTCCAATCTCTCCCCTTCCCCCTCTCCCTCCCCCCTCCCCCTTCTAGTTACCCTAGATATCTTCTCTCCCTCGGAAAGAGTAATGGTTACTCTATTAATTTGTTGCCTAGATGATCTGTCCAATGCTGAGAGGTGTGATCAGGTCCCCCAATATTATTGTACAGCAGATGCTCCTTCTGTCACTCTGAAGTGGGCTTTGTGGAGAGAGACATCCTCTTCTTTTCTTTGTCTCTGCTGGTGACTCTCCTTGTGTGAATGTACTCCAGTGGTTGGCAGACTATCTGCATGGTGTTTGTGGTGTCTAGCCGCTTTCACGGCAGCCATGGTTATTGTGGTGGCCGTAGTGGGCCACCCACATGGTGGTGATGTTTTTGGCATGCTCATAGGCTCTGGCAGTGGGCCTGGTTGTGTGGTGTGTCTGGTCCCTTTCTCCATGCCTTGGGTCACTGGATGGGCCCTGAGGTGCTGGTTCCGTGTGCCTGGTTGTGGGAGGAGGGAGGGGATCCAAAATCTTGACTCTGGTGTTAATAACACTGCACTCTAACCAATTGAGCTAACTGGCCAGTGACACCATATTTTAATCACCATCTCCATGGCTCTCTGCAGGTCAAGTGCCCCTGGGTGCCACTTTGACCTTGCTTCTCATCATGATAATTGTGTCCACATGGCTTCTGACAGTTGAGTGATGCCACTCAGCTCAATTATTTCTGGGTCTTATCATCTCCATTGCTAATAGGCAGCTCAGTTTTATAACAGCATCTCCTACTATCAAGTCTGGCCTGCAAAAGAGAACGACCATGGAACTTCTCAGTGATTCTGGTGCCCTTTCATCAACACATTCTTTGTTGCTTTAGTAGGTGGTGTATCCTCCAGGTCCTCCCATAGAACATAGTCGTCTGGTGGATTTTCTGGGGTTACACTGTATATCCACACCAGCATGCGCACTTTCTGAGTCCTTTTTTAAAAATTGAGATAGCATTCATATACATAGAATTTGCCATCTTAAATTGTACAATTCAGTGTTTTTTTAGCATATTCACAAGGTTGTGCAACCATCATCACAATCAATTTTAGAATACTTTCATCACTCCAAAATGTAACTCTGAGCCCTTTAGCAATGACTCTCC
This sequence comes from Cynocephalus volans, assembly GCF_027409185.1. Lineage (NCBI taxonomy): Eukaryota > Metazoa > Chordata > Mammalia > Dermoptera > Cynocephalidae > Cynocephalus > Cynocephalus volans. The sequence goes on along the minus strand of NC_084462.1, from coordinate 86,590,043 downwards.
TTGCTCCCCTCCCATCAGCCCTAGCAACCACTAATTTACTTTATGTCTCTATGGATTTCCCTATTCTAGACATGTAATATAAATGGAATCATAGAATATATAGCCTTTCATGCCTGCCTTTTTTCACTTAGCATAATGTTTTCAAGGTTCATCCATGTTGAAATCATCATGTTGAAGGATACCTGTGCTCCCATGTTCATCACAGCTGTATTTACAGTAACCAAGAAATGGAACCAAGCTAAATGTCCATCAGTGGGTGACTAAATAAGGAAAATGTGGTATATACACATAATGGAATACTACTCAGCCCCCCAAAAAGAATGAAATTCTGCCATTCGCAGGAACATGGATGAGCTTGGAGAAAATTATGTTAAGTGAAATAAGTGAGGCACAGAAAGAGAAGTACCACATGTCTTCACTGATACGTGGGAGGAAAGAAAGAAAGAAAGAAAAGAAAGAAAAAGAATGACAGGCAGACCACAGTAAAATGCTGAACTTTCAGAAGGAGAGAACATATGTGTAGTTAGTAGAGGTGGGAGAGGGGGAGGGGGACAGGGGTTAGAGAGTAATTGGTTAAGGGACACAAAGAGTAATTACAATTTGTAACGATGAACATGCTGATAATACTGATTTGATAATCACATACTGTACACAAATGCTGATAGTCAACTCTGTACCCCATAAATATGTATAATTAATTATATTTCAATTCAAAAAAGAAATAAAAAAAAAAAAACCAAACTCAACTACATACTTTGCCTATGGCCTGAGACAGGGAAGGTTCATCCATGTTGTATCATAATGTCGTCTTTTGTTTTGTTTGTTTGTTTTTAAAAGATGACTTGTAAGGGGATCTTAACCCTTGACTTGGTGTTGTCAGCACCACCGCTCTCCCAAGTGAGCCATGGGACGGCCCTCATAATGTCATCTTCATCCCTCTTCGCAGCTGAATAATATTCCATTATATGGATATACCATGTTTTTATTCATTCATAAGTTGATGGCACTTGGGTTGTTTCCACTTTTTTTTTTTTTTTTTTTGTCTTTTTCGTGACCGGCACTCAGCCAGTGAGTGCACCGGCCATTCCTATATAAGATCCGAACCCATGGCGGGAGCTTCGCTGCGCTCCCAGCGCCTTACTCTCCCGAGTGCGCCACGGGCCCGGCCCTGTTTCCATTTTTTGACTACTATGAATGATGCTGTTATAAATAATTGTGCACAAGTTTTTGTGTGGACATGTTTTCATTTCTCTTGGGTATATACCTGGGAATGGAATTGCTGGGTCAAATAGTAAGTTTATGTTTAACTTTTTCAGCAATTGCCACATTATTTTCCAAAATGGCTGCACCATTTTACATTCCCACCAGCAGTGTACGAGGGTACTTCAAAAAGTTTGTGGAAAAATTGAATTAAAAGATAATATGAATCCTTCCATGAACTTTTTGAAGACCCTCATATGAGGGTTCCAATTTCCCTACATCCTCACCAACACATTATTTTCCATTTTTAAAATTATATCCATTCAAGTGGGTATGGAGTGGTATCTTATTGTGGTTTTGATTTGCATTTCCTTAATAATTAATAATGTAGAACATCTTTTCATGTACTTGTTGTCCATTTGTATATCTTCTTTGGAGAAATGTCTATTCAAATTCTTTGCCTATTGTGTTATTATTGAGTAAAGAGTTCTTTATATATTCTGGATACTAGACTTCTCATATATATGATTTGCAAATATTTTCTCCCAGTTTGTGGGTCTCCACTTTCTTGATGGTGTCCTTTGAAGCACAAAAGTTTTTCATTTTGAAGAAGTCCAAGTTACCTATTTTTGGTTGCCTGTGCCTTTGGTGTCATATCTAACAGCCCACTGCCTAACTGAAGCTTTCTTCTAAAAGTTTTATAGTTGAGCCAGCCCGTGGCTCACTCGGGAGAGTGGTGCTGGTAACACCAAGGCCACAGGTTCGGATCCTATATAGGGACGGCCGGTTTGCTCACTGGCTGAGCGTGGTGCTGACAACACCAAGTCAAGTGTTAAGATCCCCTTACCGGTCATCTTTAAGAAAATAAATAAATAAATAATAAAAGTTTTATAGTGTTAGCTCTTACATTTAAGTTTATGATCCATTTTCTGTTAATTTTTATGTATTGTGTGAGATAGAGCTCCAATTTCATTCTTTTGTGTGTGGCTATCCAGTTGTCCTCACCATTTGTTTAAAAAAACTATTGTTTTTATTTTTCTTTATTTGTTAATATTAGTTTTTACATTCTAAGATGTTGTTGCGGAGCAGTTGGGGGGAGTGGGAGAGGGGAAGGAGAAAGGAAATAGGGTAGGAGGGCTAAAAAGGAGGGGGGACTTGGTTGAGGCCTGTGGCACCCCCCTCATTCCAGCAGGAGAGCCAGGGGGTTTCCGGCAGTGGCTTGGTAGTCATCACTGGGCTTGTTGCAGATGTTGGGGAGGCATGGCTGAGGCTGTAGGCCCTCCTGCTGCCCCAGCTCAGGAGCCGAGGCTGCAAAAAAACTATTCTTTCCTCATATATTTTTCATTTTTGTTGAAAATCCATTGCCCAATGCTATGGTTTGAATAGATCCCCGCCAAAATTCAGATGTTGCCAATGTGACAGCATTAAGAGGTGAGGCCTTTAAGAGGTGATTAGGCCATGAGAGCTCCTCTCACGTGAATGGGATTAAGGCCCTTATAAAAGAGGCTTCATGCAGCATCTGGTCTCTTGCCCTTCCACTTTTGGCGTTCCTCTCCTAGGAGGATGCAGCCCTCACCAGAAAACCGAACCTGCCAGCACCTTGATCTTAGACTTCCCAGCCTCCAGAACTGTGAGAAAATAAGTTTCTTTTCTTTATAAGTTACTCAGTATTAGGTATTTTGTTATAGCAGCACAAATGGACTAAGACACCCACAGATGTCTGTTTTATTTCTGGACTCTCAATTCTATTCTGTTGATCTATATGTCTATCCTTATGCCAGTCAACACTTTTAATTACTGTAGCTTTGTAGAAAGTTTTGAAATTGGGAATTGAATGTTCTACCTTCGTTCTTTTTCAAGATTGTTTTGTCTATTTTTGGGTCCCTTGTATTTACATATGAATTTTAGGGTCAGTTTGTTAATTGCAAAAAAAAAAAGAAAGAAAGAAAGAAAGAAAGCCAGGGGGCATTTTGATAGGGATTACATTGAATCTATAAATCAATTTGGAGATAATTGCCATCTTAACAATATTAAGTCTTCCAACCCATGAACACAGAATATCTTTTCATTTATTTAAGTCTTCTTTAATTTCTTTCAGTGATGTTTTATAGTCTACAGTGTACAAGTCTTGTACTTCTTTTGTTAAACTTACTTCTAAGTATTTTATTCTTTTTATTTCCCTGAGTCTTTGAATTCTTTCCTATACCATCTGATAAGACATTATGGCATTTTTACCTCATTTAGCATGAGCCATTACTTCCATGCTTTCTAGGAGCCATATTACTAGCAAGTTCGCACCAATTCCTGGGGTCCTTGTCAGAGTGTAAATCTTCTACTTTTGGAGAGTACTCACAAATTTTATCTAATCTTATGTTCTCTACCCCTTGATCAAACATCTTCAGAATCTAGTTCCATACTTACTCTCCCATCTCTTGTAGTCCGTGCTGGCTGGATCTTTTTGCTCTTTTGAGGTATGTTTTTTTTCTTCCCTTACCAGGTCCAGCATGCCCCCAGCTGGTTATGGATTTAAAGGACAGGCTGGAAAGTGGGAACAAATCCTGAGGGGTCACATGTTGTCTTGTGGGAGAAAGACCTTTGCATCATCCTCAAGCAAAGGGAGCATGTAGATCTTAGAAGGGAAGATGGCTTACTTCTGCAGGCTTCGTGTGCCAAGAGGAATCTGGGAATTCAGAATCCCCATCCCATATGTCAGAGTCTCATTCTTTCCCAACCAGAGCCCTGTCCTTGGCATAGGAGACCTAATTTCGTTGGTAGTTTAACCTTCTTTGGAGCTTGACTATACTGATGATTTAGTCTGGATCTTGTTCTCAACTTTCTCTGCCCTCACACTGCAGGTTCTGAAAGCTTTTTACATGCTACAAGAGGCCCTCTGAATTACACACTTAGCTCTCAGTTCTCTGCTAGTCACTCTCTCAGCCTTTTTGTTACTTTCCCTAGAGCTTCAGTAGAGCTAAGCAATAATCTTCCAATCCCATTGTCTTTATAGTTACTATTTCGCCATGTATTGCACTAGCTAGTACATTCTTTTTCACCGGTATACCATCCCAATTCAGCACTGATAAAAGGGGTTATCTGAGCTCCGTCTATCATCAGGGATGTGGTCCTACCTGCTAGCTGACTGATGAGTGATCCAGCTTCAAACCCCCATCTTATCGCTGCATTCTAAGACCTTTCTTTCCCAGCTCCAACTGTGGCCCTTGGGTTTTCCAAGCAGACTCTGAGACAGACTTTAGTGTTCAGGATATTCATTAGTGAGAGCTCTTGGGATCAACATCAGTGAATGGGAGGGGAAAGAAAGAGAATTGGATAGAGTGGGGAAAAAAAGAGATGGGTTGGCTGGTTAGCTCATTTGGGAGAGTGTGGTACTGGTAACACCAAGGTCAAGGGTTTGGGTCCCATTACCAGAAAGACACACACAAACACACAAAAAATTTGGGTAGAGTGAGAGGTTGATCTGAGATGCAGGCCAATAACCTAAGCTAAGCCCACACAGGGAGCTCTTGAACTCTTGGGCCCATCAAATTTGTCCTGCATGGGGCCAAAATAGCCAGGCCTTTCTATCCTTGCCTTGATCAGTCATTGGACTTGGGCTACCCAGGAAAGATGCATCTCCTTGGGCAAGGTTGCTCTTTGCAGATGAAGCAGACCCTGAAGGAAATGATAGCTAGCAGCTGTGTGCTGACCACAGTCCTCACAGCTGGGCAACAAGTGCTCTTGAAGGGGGATCTAGTCAGTGCATCTCAATGTCCACCATAGGTATCATGTTGGCAACTTACTCTCAGATTGTTCAGGTAAAAATCATTATGCAGGGCTGTCCAGTTAGCTCAGTTGTTTACAGCACCGTGCTGATAATAAGGGCAAAGGTTTGGATCCATATACAAGCCAGCCACCAAAAAAAAAAAAATCCATTATGCTATGTGTGCAACTTTTCTGTAAGTTTGAAATACTTTGAAAATAAAAAGCTTTTTAAAAAATGAAGACTTACATGAATTAAATGTGATTGAAGAAACATCTGAAAAAGAACCTCCTGTTGCTGATACAAAGAAAGGTGCTTGATGTTGAAAGATGAAAATTCATTTCAAGGGGTAAAATATGGATCACCATAAGAGTTAGTGGGAGATAAGACTGCAAAGATAAGTTGAGACTTCATACTTGCAGATGCAATATAATTTATAAGTGTTCAGAATAGGGCCAGAATGGAAAATGCCTATTTTCTCACAGCTAGACTGGCCTTTAATTTTGCTTCACCTCTTCTGAGTAGGTGAAGTCTCTTCTGGATTACCTTTAATAGTTCCTGTTTCCTATCTCCCTCTTCCTTTTGTTCCTTTTCTCGCCAAGGCCATCATGGAACTTGCAACATGGAGATGTGAGTCTTTCCTGAGCTTCCGATACTGGGATAAAGATTATTTTTAGGATTAATCTCTGAGTCACAGAGGGAGGAGGGAAAGAACCATTTCAGTCTCTTTCTTTTCAGTCCTTCATAACCTGCTGTATAGCTAACTCATTTTACAAATTCATCTTTTCCCCAAGAACGCTTTGCCTTTTATTTTTCCTTTGGAAACAGTATCTATAAACCTTCATCAGAGGCTTCTAAAAGAAATTTTTCATTGCTAGAATGGACCATAGGCTAAATTAAACGAGATTGCTGTAAGCTGCTTTCATGTAAGTAAATCTATTTATTATTATACTGGGTGTTGGTGTCTGAGGGGTTGTGATGGTTAATTTTACGTGTCAACTTGACTAGATTAAGCAATACCTAGAAACCTGTTAAGGCATTACTTTTGGGTGTATGTGTGAAGGTGTTTCTAAAGATTAGCATGTGAGCCTGAGTGGACCGGGTGCGGAAGATCTGCCCTCAGTAGGGCAGGCACCATCCAATCTGCTGGGGGCCTGGAGAGAACAAAAACAGGAAAAGAGGAATCTCTCTGTCTGCTGGAGCTGGGATACTACACTCTTCTCTCCTGTCTGAGGACACCAAATTCCAGCTTCCCATTCTTTGAGTTCCAGAATTTACACCAGTGCACGCCCCCCCCCCCCCAGTCGCCACCCCGAGCTCTCAGGCCTTTGGCCTTTGGCCTCGGACTGAGAATCACACCGTTGGCTTGCCTGGTTTTGAGGTTTTTGGACTTGCACCGAGCCACGTTACCGGCATCCCAGGGCTTCCAGCTTACAGATGGCCTATCATGGGACTTCTCAGCCTTCATAATCACATGAGCCAGTTCTCCTAATAAATTCCCTCCCATAAATCTACATACATATCCTATTGGTTCTGTCTCTCTGGAGAACCCTGAGTAATGTAGTTACTACTGATTTCCTTTTCACTGTTCCCTCAGCTGTACCCATATCTTACTCTGTTTTGTGCTATTATAACAGAATACCTGAGACTGAGCAGTTTATAAAGAAGAGAAACTTATTTGGCTCACCATTTTGGAGGCTGGGAAGTCCAAGATCAAAGGGCCAAATGTAATGAGGACCTTATTGCTGCATCATCCTATGATGAAAGGTGGAAGGGCAAGAGAGCACATGCAAGACAGCAAAAGATTGAACTTGCAGCCTCAAGCCCTTTTGTAACTGGCATTAATCCATTCATGAGGCTGGAGCCCTCATAACCTAAATGCCTCACATTAGGTCCCACCTCCCCACACTGTTGCTTTGGGGATTAAATTTCCATCACATACTTTTGGGGGAACACATACAAACCACAGCAATAGCACTCTGGTTTTTTACTCTGTCTCTCCTAAGCAGAGAGTAGAGGGCGCTCCTGCTTTCTGTGGCAAGATGGAGGCAGAGATTGTGTTTTGGCCTTCTTCCCTTGCAGCAACATGCTTGAGCGTGTTTCATGGCAAGCTTCTGGATGGAAATATTAATAATATCCCTTATTTATATAGTCGTTTAGCGTTGTCAGAGTGCGTTCACACCATTATCTCATGTAATCCTTGGACTGACCCTGAGAGGGAGGCGAGGCAGGTGTTATTTATACCATTTTAAAGATGGGATAAATGACTTGCCTGGAGTCAAAGAACTAATATGTAGAAGAACTGGGGCCAGTACCCAGGTCTGCTGACTACTCTTGGTGCCAGGATACTAGATGGATTCTTCTGATCTCAGAGTAGAGCCCCCAAGGATTACTGTTGGGGGACTTGTCTTATTTAAAACTTTCATGGACTGTCTGAAAGTTAGCTCATGTAGGAAAAGTCACTAGGCTAAGATGTTCTTAAGCTCTCCAGAGTAGTAAACACCAAGCAGATGGATATAAATTGAAGAAAAGATAAATTGCACAAAGTTATGTGAGTGGACAGAAGTATGGCAAATGAATTTCATTCTGTACTGATTTGGGATAATGCATTTAGGATTGTTATTCTGAAGTACACTTAAAAGAAGATGAGATTGGAGATATGCTTTATTCCAAGAAAGAGGACCATGAATTATTTTTGACTGTTTCCTAAAGTCATGTAACAATAAAATGCTAGGCCTCTTTGCTAAGAATGAGGAAAACAGAACTGAAAGCATTACTTTTTCCTTCATTTGACAAAACAGTAATGAAACTATACCTGGAATCATGCATTTAATTCTGCCCAGAAACTTTAAAAAAGGGTCCAGTGGATATGCCAGGCCATAGAAAGGGATAAATAGCCAAATAGATTCCCAAAGAATAAAGTTGTTTCAAAAATAGGATTACATAAGTAGAAATTTAGAGGAAATCCCTATTCACCTTTCTGAAGTTTATGACATAGTGGGCAATTAAAATATTTGTAAACACTTCATTTTCAACAAACATTTACAGAAACCACTACTTTCAGGCACTATGATCAATGCTATAGTTTACAATGAATAAAGAACAGAAGTTCAGTCATTGTCAGTGAATATCAGCCTGAATGAATCATTAGTCCAATGCAACACAGCTATTCTTCTGTTCTTAATGGATTAACATGTGGTATATGGTACAGTCTCTTGGGCTTGGTTGGTGTGTGTTGGTTGCCAGAGACTAATCACCCTGTTGAACTTAAAATCAAGTTCCTCAAGCTGCAAATCCGAAGGACTGAACTCTTCATACCACCCAGAGGTATTAATAACTGCTGTGATTTGAATAAGTCCTCCCTAAGTCCATGTATTGAAACTTTAGTCTCCAATGCAATGGTATTGGGAGGTGGGGCCTAATGAGAGGTGATTAGGTTGTGAAAGCATGAATGGATTAATGTTATCATAGGAGTATGTCAGTTATGAGAGTGGGTTTGTTACAAAAGTGAGTTCAACACCAAGGTCAAGGGTTTGGAACCCTATGCCAGCCAGCTGCCAAAAAAAAAAAAAGGCGAGTTCAGCCCCTTCTTGTTCTCTTGTTCTCACCCTTTCTTGCCCTTCCACCTTCCAGTGTGAGATGACACAGCACGAAGGTTCTCACCAGAAGCTGGCACCATGCTCTTGGACTTCCCAGCCTCCAGAACCGGGAACCAAATAAATTTCTGTTCATTACAAATTACTTAGTCTGCGGTATTCTGTTACAGCAGAATAAAACAGACTAAGATAATAACCTCATTAATGTTTATAGTTGTTTACCTGGGTCTTACAGACATTATCCTTCTCTGTAGTACAACGTTTCTGAACTAGGAAGGTAGAGACAGTCCCTGCTTGTGACTGAGTTATGTTTCTGAAAACTGATTTCTAACTTGGTTGTTTGAATCTGAAGATGCATTTTCCCTAAAGAAAGAATGTTATAAATACTGGTTAGGTTCTCAGGCCCACTCTTAGAAGCCCCATTTAGCCCACATGCAGCTCAACTATGAGACTACAGGATTGTGACCTACAGCATTGTTTCTACGAGAAAATGTGCCCCAGCAGCAGAACAAGGTCTTCCTTCCTCCCCCACTTCCTATAACCATTAGTAACAAAGCCTGTGTGTTTACTACAGGAAGTGCAGCTCCTGCGTGTGGGCAGCTGGGTTTTGAGGCAGCCTTGGACCCTTAACCACAGGGGCAGAGATAACTCTCTTGCTTCTCCTGCCCTATCTCTGACAATGAGGGTAGTGGGGGCAGGTGGGGAGTCTTTCCGGGACCCATTTTCTTCAAGGCTATTAAGACTCCTTGAGTGGGGTGGCGGGGATATTTTGTAGCAAGACTGGCTACATAACTTCTGGGACTCCTTGTTCTAAAAGGAAAAAAAAAAAAAAAAAAAGCTGCAGAAGGTAGTAAAATATAAAGCTTTTCTTCTGCAGTTTCTCTCTTGACTTATGGTGTTTTAAATTTGCCATTTAATACTGTTCTAAGTGAAAAAAGTTAAAATTTACATTATTAGCATGAATTTTATAATTGATTTTTATATTGTGCAAAGCCAGTTTTACATGCAAATATGAGTCCTATATGGACTCACCAAAATGACACTATTTTTATTTCGTAGCTCATACATGCATATATTCTGTATTTTGTTCTTACTAGAGCACTAGAAACACTGCACAAAACTAACTCAACCATTGTTATTTCACTTCTTGATGCACACTCATTCTACCAACACTCTCAACCTTTGACTTACTGGTGGAGTAAGAAAGGACTGAAAGGCAAAGGCAATATCATCAGCATAGATGGGTTGTCTAACACAGGGAAGTAACACAAGTAAGAAGAGATATGATAGGGTATCTTGGTCTTTTATGTGTCTTAGAATGCCATTGCCTTCTTTCTGGGTTGGAAGTAAGTTCTGGTTCCAGTGGAAAGCAAGGCCTCTCAGAGGTGTCATCATCCTCACTTACTCAGCTGAAGACTAGAATTCTGTGCTCATGGGGTATGGAGAACACTCTATGTGAATGGGGTGGCAAGGAACAGTGGGCATGCATATTGCATCTGTCTCCTCTGCTTACCTACATGCTCCATTGTTCCATCTGACTTCACTACAAAACATGAATTTAAATATAAAATTATTAGAAATGTCAAGATGACAACAGTAGAGCACTAAACCAAGCACAGGGTCATTCTGAGTGTAGAGCCCTGGATAATGCCCTGGGTATGGGGGGAGGGAGAGAAAGGTAGGGAGACCTACAGAGACCTATGGCAGGCTGGGATGGGCAGATGGATCTTAGGCCTCCTGAGCCCCTGCCATTTTTCTTCCAGGACACCACACCTAGAGGATTGCCAGAGGCATTGATGGCTGCAGACTCCAGAGGTGGGTACCAGCCTCTGGGGATGATGTCATCTTCAGGGAAGGGTGTTCCAGTGGTGGTGACTATGAGGTGACAAAATATTTATCAAATAGAACATGATATGGGATTGTGGAAGGCAGACCTACCAAACTTACCATTTTGTATACTAGTTGAGAAATGAAGCACTCAGAATGACCAATGTAAACATAAGCACAAAGTTACTGATAGTGATTGCCTTCTCCAAATGACAGGATAGCTTGATTATTGAAGTGCAAAGAGGAGGGGCATGACCTTGTGTAATGAAAGCTGCTTTGTCCCCACAAATGAAAATTTTATCATTCACTGTGCATGGGCTGAGGAACATTATGCCTATTTTTTTCATTTTATTTACAGTGGTCATGTGGCAAAGGCCCTGGTTCTCAAAAACTAAGGGTAGTCATAGAAGACTTTGTGGTCTCAGGAGGTTCAAGTTTCAAAAATAGGGACTCTCTCCAGAAATTAGGAGCATCTGTTATCCTCAAGCTATTGGAGATCTCAAGGTAGGAGAAGGAAGGACAGAGTGCAAATAGTAAAACCTTTGGAATAAACTTCCCTAATGGCAGAAAGTATCACTATCTCTGTGCTTCACTTAAAAAGTGTATGGGGGGGCCGGCGCGTGGCTCACTTGGGAGAGTGTGGTGCTGATAACACCAAGGCCACGGGTTCGGATCCCATACAGGGATGGCTGTTTAGCTCACTGGGTGAGCAAGGTGCTGACAACACCAAGTCAAGTGTTAAGATCCCCTTACCGGTCATCTTTAAAAAAAAAAAAAGAAGAAGAAAGTATATGGGGGGGAGGCGAGGCAATGACTTTTGTATTTTTTTAATATGAAGAAATTAAAATTTTTATTTTTTAAAATAGTAAGTAAATTCTAAGATGTTGTTGGGGTAGGGGGGGTAGGGAGTGGGGCTGGCTCATAGCTGGCTCCAACACTGGCCTGGTTGCCATCAGTGATGGTCAGGGCCCAAGGCCCACAGTCCCCCACCTCAGGACCCCGGGGTCTTCTGGCTCCAGCTCCTGTCTCAGTCTGGTTGCAGTAGGCAGTGGGTGGGACTGAGGCTGACTTCTGTATTACTAGTTTAATTCTATCATTTCTACAAATTTGTCCTGCTTCCGGAAAATACTGACTTCCAAGACAGATAAATTAGAGGGGGATCCTTGGACTATGTAATTACTGGTTTTATAAAATTATCCCAATATGTATTTCCCAGTACATTTAAGTTTTTAGTTATATAACCATTATTCAAAAAGTACATAGATTTTTGTTTCAGAAATTGATTTTATTACAAAGAAAACCAAGTTTTGTCTAAAGAATTTAATTTATTGCAGCTTTTCTATGAAATCCCATTTATCATAGCCTGAGAAGCATGATCTGTTTACAAAGTACCTGAAACATGCCACTTGGTAGGAACTTGATAAATGATAGATAGCTATTACCATTGTCCTGAGGGATAAACTCTTGTGGATCCCATTGAGTTAAATGTGGGATCCTTGATTTTCATTTGCAGGTAGTCTCCCATTTCAAAAAGCATTCAAGTGATCTGCCTCTCATCAAACTTTACATATAGCTTTGAGGGATTTTGATTGGAAATGTTCATTCTATAATCCTTGTAGGCAACCCTCATTTTTTGCAGATTGCTTGCGAATTTGCCTATTGCTAAAATTTATTTGTAACCCCAAAGTCAATATTCACAGTACTTTTGCAGTCATTTTTGGACATGCACAGTGGCAAAATATTTGAGTCATCCTACATGAACATTCCCAGTTGAAATCAAACAAGGTGACACTCTGCCTTCTTATTTCAACTCTCATATGTAAACAAGTGTCATTTTCCATGGTCTGTTTAGTGCCATGTTTTTTGTTGGTGATTTTGGTGTTCAACATGTCCCCCAAGCATAGTGCTGAAATGCTGTCTAGAGTTCTTAAGCACAAGAAGGCTGTGGTGTCTTATGGAAAAAATACAGGTGTTAGATAAGCTTTATTCAGGCATGAGTTATAGTGCTGTTGGTTGTGAGTTCAATGTTAACACAGTAAACATTACATAAGATGTCTTTAAACAGAATCACACATAAAACAAAGCTATACGTTGACTGGTTTTTGAGAAGGTTGTGTTCAGAGATTTGTAGGAGCCTGACTGTATTTCCCCTACGAGCAATGGCTCAGTATTCACTAATTCACTGTTCACAGTGACTTTATAGAATTATCACAAATAAGGAAAACCCAGTGAGAATCAACTGTACTTGGCATTCAATTTCTGCAGTGGAAAGTTGTTTTGTTTACAAATCAAATCACCATGTGTTCTTCTAGAAACCATGTTTAGGAGAGCAGTCATCTTAAATTAAGAGAATAAACATAGACACATAGAAGCTTCTAGTTGGAGACCTTGAAAGTTATCACCTTCCTGCTGGCCCCTCCTCCCCTCAGCAATTCCTTTTATAGCATACTTGACAGGTGGCCATTGTTTTCTGATTGAGTGCTTCCAGTGATGTAGTGCTCACTTCACCAGGAAGTCCTGTCCACTGTGGCTCAGTTCCAGTATCTAAAACAGTCCCTTCTTATGCCCAGCCAAAATCTTCCTCTCAGTAGTAGTGCTCCCGATGGTCTTACAGCTGAATTCGAGCAAGACAGAATAAACCTGATGTTTTCTCTGCACAACCCCTTATGCAAATCTCTATTCTGTTGGTTAAGCAGATCCAATTCCTACACTTTTTCTTTAGAGAACATAGTTTCCACACACTTCCTGGATGTCTCCTAATGAACTCTAATTTATTACATGTGGTAGCTCTTTTTATGCGATATCTATATTTGATCACGTAAATTCATAAATCCCGAGCTGAACAACGCAGGTCTGGTACCTCCTGGTGACTTGGACACTGTTTTCTATTGACACATTTTGTTACATTTTAAGTTTTTTGGTAGCTGCTCATACTGCATGAATATCTTTAACTTATTGTTACATTATCAGGCCAAGCTACGTCTCCCACATTCTGGCCTTTTTCGAATGATTTTTTCTGAACAAAAATACTGTATTTTATATTTATTGCAGTCAAATGTCATCTGTTAAAAAGGAGTTACTACAATCAATGTAGATGACTTAGAATAATTTTTCTGTCATCTGTCACACTCTGATCTCTCTAAGTTTTATATCTTCTTTAAATTTAATAAGTATTGGGGCCGGCCCATGGCTCACTTGGGAGAGTGTGGTGCTGATAACACCAAGGCCACGGGTTCGGATCCCTATATAGGGATGGCCAGTTAGCTCACTTGGGAGAGCGTGATGCTGACAACACCAAGTCAAGGGTTAAGATCCCCTTACCAGTCATCTTAAAAAAAAAAAAAAAAAGAAAAATTTAATAAGTATTGTAAATCAAAACATTGATAAAGCTATTACTCAACTCTCAAGAATAGTATTATGCCACTAAGCACTCTTTGAACCAACCTTTCTCTGTAATAATCTAAACCCAAATCTCTCCATCTTATTCACAAAGATGTCTTGCCTTTCTGAAATGACCAATATCCTGGTTTAGTAATGTAATAATCCTATCAAGAAAGGAAGTGGTATTTCTTTATAATGACTTTCTTGAAAAGAATCCATGATGACGGGGCCGGCCCGTGGCTCACTTGGGAGAGTGCAGTGCTGATAACACTAAGGCCACGGGTTCGGACCCCATATAGGGATGGCCGGTTAGCTCACTTGGGAGAGCGTGGTGCTGACAACACCAAATCAAGGGTTAAGATCCCCTTACCGGTCATCTTTTAAAAAAAAAAAAAAAAAAAAAAAAAAGAATCCATGATGACCTGTTACATTTTCCCTAACATGCTGTGTTCAGTTACTTACATTAGAAAATTTCCAGCAATTGGCATTAAATTTAGTAGTCTATATTGCTAAAATTTATTTTCTCTCCATTTTGAAAATCACAATATTTGGCAGTTTATCTTGATGAGTAATCTAATTGGGAAAAGGTAAAACAAGTAAGCCTAAAGAGGGAATTTAAACTCAAAGAGGTGAAGTGGGAGCAACTGGGTGACTCAATACTTACCCCTCACTCATCCAAACATTCACCAAGTCCACTTTATTCTGCCCCCAAAATATTTCTTGTATTGTCATCTCCTTCCTTTACTCAGGATATAAGTCATCTAAATACATTCTCTCTTTTTCTGTCTTTCTCTCTCATGAGCCAGAAGTTTGGTTTGGCTTTTCTGTGACTTGTGACAGAAAGAATTTTGACTTACACAGGGAAGGGTGGCTCCTTAAAGGACATCAGAGTATTGTTACCAGAATTAGATTGGATGCAGGGCAGAAAAAACAATGGATTTTTTTTTGGGGGGGGGAGATATGGGGGGGAGGCTTGGTGCAGGGATTGGAACCCTGGACCTTTGTGTTAATCAGTACCACATTCTAACCAAAAAACCATGGGTTCTCCTACCCTATCCAGGTCTCCAGTCTCTTGATCATCCAATCTACTCTTCCCATTAATGCTAGTGTTATCATTCTAAAATACTATTTGTATCCTCTAAATTCCTCTCCGACTGCTTTTAGCATAAAATCCAAAAGTTTTGGCAATGCAAACAAGGCCTCCTCAATTTGGTGCAAATTTCAGTTTTCCCAGGCCTGTCAGACTTCTCCCATGCTCATGTAAAGTCTGCTCTTCAGGGAATGTCTTTTTCCTGAAACTACCTGATGGAAGTAAGCCCAACTCAGATACTCTTTTCCAGTTGAACGCTTCCTGATGTCCCCAGTACTCAATTGTTCCTTCCATTGCAGCCCAACAAGAGCAGGTAATTTGCATCTCTGCTCAGGAAACCACACATCGCATACTGCCTTAAAGTATACTTACCTCTCCTCTCCTGAACTCCTCCACTGCAAAAGTGGCTTTCAAACTCTATTTTATTTATTTTATTTTACATTTTTTTTGTAAAAGATGACTGGTAAGGGGATCTTAACCCTTGACTTGGTGTTGTCAGCACCATGCTCACCTAGTGTGCTAACCGGCCATCCCTATATGGGATCCGAACCCGTGGCCTTGGTGTTATCAGCACCACACTCTCCCAAGTGAGCCAGGGGCTGGCCCTTTCAAAGTCTTTTAGCAATAGCACAGCTCTGAGCAATAATGATCAATAAGTATACATACATTTTACACTGTGACCCAGTAGACATTTATATAAACCTTATATTGCATCAATTTTGAGAAGTATTTCTTCCACTTTAATATCTCTGAAATTAGGATGTAGCAATGAGGTATTATATTTTGATAGGGATTTTGCTTTCTTAAATGTATGTAAAATAACAGCATGTCTCATAATTGACATTTTAGATTTGTTGAAATGTGGTACATAACTAAAAGCTTCACAAAATAATGTTTATTCTTTATTATGGATGATGTTCTCATTTAGTTTTTTGCTTTATTTCATTAAGAAAAAATGCAGGTCATAATTCACTAAAATGATTTCACTACTCACTAGTGGATCATAACCTGCAGTTTGAAAAACTAGTGAGAACTGAAACTACAGCCACACAATAGGATTAAGAACTAAGACCAACCACATTAACATGACTTTACAATTCAACTGTCTGCATAAACATGACTTTAATTCCAAGAAATTCTTGCCCAAGAAGATGAAGTTGCAAATAACTTTATTGTGGTTTTAGGAATTTCCTCAAAATCCACTTATTTGAACAATATATTACTGATTGAACTCACCTTCATCAGGGTAAATAGCCCTGCTCAACAAGATCACTCTAATGGGCTTAATAGACAATTGTTTACTCTCCTAGGCTTGCTTCAAAACTCTCCTCTTCCTCTGTCTACCCATCCTAAACTATTATGTCAGGAATTTAGCCCAATTCCAATCAGGCCTCATTTGAAAGACCTGTCTTAAATCAGACCCCCAAATCATAATTATCCCATCCTTGACCTCCCTCTTTTGAGATGCTACAGAGACTGTCAACTTAGTGGTCTCCCTTACTGCTGTAACAATAAACTTGGCTTTGCATTATCAACAGGTTGATCGTTTGGTGATCTTTACTGGAAGTCAGCAGAGGCACTACATTATAAACTCCTTGAGGGAGGTCACAGTGATTGTTATTCTCCTTCCCTCCTCCAGGTGATCAAACATTGATGGAAGGGGAAAGTGGAAGAGTTCCTGGAGTGTGGGAGGAAAGATGTCCTAGGAAACTAAGCAGAGCCTAAAACAGCAGTAGAGCCGACTAGTGGGCACAGGTAAGGAGCTCCAGTTGCAGAGGGGCTGCATTCACAAATTGGAAATCTTTCTCTTGGTTTTATCCACTCATCACCTCCTCTTTACACCTGGCACTCAGATGGTATTGTTTTAAATATTAAAAATATAAAACATTCAAACTCATTCCAACTACTTAACTTCAAGTTACTATGTGATCTCTGAAGTGCTCTTTGCCACACTCTTGAAGATGCACATAACAGTGTTATAGATAAGGGGCCGCTCTATGTCTGGTTCTCATCGGGATGGTGATTAAATAAGACGTGCTGACCTGCGTCTCTAATTTCATAAATACTTAAATTTCACATAAACACTGGAAAGGCTCTTTTGATTCAGTAAACCATTATAAGTAAAAAAACAAAACAAAACAAAAAAACTTGCTTTTAGCCAAGAGGTGGGCCCAAGAAGGCACCAATCTACCTTTCCCACTACATCTCACAGTATATCCTTTCCCAAATTCAGTCAAATTGGCCTAGTCCCAGTTCCTGCAACAAGTCAGGCCCTCTCCTGCCTGCCTGCCTGTACTCTCAGTGTTTCCTTGGCAGGTACATCCTCCCCCTCATCTCCTTTGGTTATATCGGCTCCTCCTGGATCCAGCTGAAAGGCCACCCAAGCCGACCTCGCCTAGAAGCCTTCCTCCATGACCTCAGGCAGAATTAATGACCTTCTTAGCACTTGGCTTGTAACGTGTTTGCCTTGTACTTGGGCTGTCGCCTTCCAGCCAATCCATCTTGAGGTCCAGCCTTCCTGGGACAGAGGCCTGTTACTCTCGGATTACCCACAGCCTTGCACGTAGTAGGTGGTCAGTAAATGCGCGCACGGAATTTGTGCCCTCGCGCTGGGGCAGGGAGTAGAGCACAGAGGGCCCCGTCTGTCCTACTCCCCGGTGGCCCGCCGGCACAGCCCATCGGAGGATGCCGACAAGCCCGCGTGCCTCTTCTCCCACCCCCGCGGCGCACTGAGCCGAGTCACCGGCGTTGGAAATTCCGGCGCGTGCAGGCGCGTGGGGCTGGGCGGGGGCGGGGGAACCCGTGGAGTGAGCCTGTGACGTATGGAGGCGTGGCCCCAATACCCCGCCCCCTCTCCCTCGCCCTCTCTCGCGGGTCGGGGTTACATGGCGGCGACTGCGGCAAAGCGAGAGCCTCGGAGACGCCGCTGCTGCCAGCACAGCCGGAGACCTCAGCCGACACTGGGGACTGTCCGCGGCCCCCGCACTCCCTCGATGAGTCAGAGAAGTCCGGTGAGTGCGTGTGTGCGTGTGCGGGGCGCGCCGGCGGGGCGGCTCGGGAGGGCGCTGCGGCGGGCCCGGCGGCAGCAGAGCCGGCTCCCTCCTCCATTGTGTGTGACCCTCCGGCGGCCGCCGCTCAACAAAAGCGCTTTTGTTCCGTCTCCCGCCCGCCCTCCCGCTGGCCCACCCACTCGGGCCTGGCTGGCGCTTCCCCGCGCGGGCCGGCGGGTGGCGGGCCGGGGTCCCCGCGTGGGGCTGGCGGAGCGGTCGGCGCGCCCCTCCCACCCGGGCACGCCCCTCGCCGGTCTCTGTGCCGGGCCGCGCCCGCCCCAGGACCCCGCACGCCGGCTGCCGCACCGCCGCCCGCACCTGGCCCGTGGGTTCGAAGCTGGGCCGGCTGGCCGGCGGGCAAGTGGGCGAGCAAGGGGCGGCCCGGGGACGTGAGGGGGCGCGGAGTCTCGCCTTCCTGGCACGCTGCCTTTCGAAATGCTCCCGCGTCTCCTCCCCCATCCCACCCGCTGACTCGGCCTCAGCTGACTCCAGCCGGGTAGAGTCTTCAGTGGCGTAGCGCGCACCACTCACCGGCTCGTCAGAGCCCTGAAGTCCGCCCAACTTTTGAGTCTAGCCATAAATGAGGTACTGAAGACTTGTCTGAGACGGAATTCCTGATTTCCTCCCCCCACCCTTACTGCAGCCTTTCCTTAGCTTCTTTCGGGACGTTAAGTGGTGGTCTGTAAAAGTACCCGAAGGAAAAACTCGTCTGTCACTTCACTAAAAAGGTCCTCCTGACTTTTCTGCGTGTTTTCATCTGACTTGTGAGTGTGTTGAAAAGTGTAGGTGTTTTGGCCGCCTTTTGTTCTTTGACTAGTGTAGGACTTAACTGATTCAGGTGTTAAGGGGGAGCTATGTGCAGCAGGAGCTTTTTGATTCCTTTCTTATTTAATTTTGCTTCTGCTTGCTCATAGGAAAAGGTCCAGTGAAGGGAAGTGGTGAGTTGGAATTAGAAGCCTACTGTATTAGCAAAATTAATGTTCATTGTTAAAAATGCCCTTAAGTCTCAGTACTAACTTTTTTTTACGTGTATAGATGATTTGTCGGGGGTGGGGTGGAGGGTGGATTAGTAGGCCATAAATGAAGAACAGACAGCCTCAGATTAATTTTCTGATTGCCTATTCTTCTAGCCTGTTTATTTTCTTAAAGTCCTGATTGGACATATCTTCTCTTTTTAACATTAGGAGACTGGGATGGAAAGAATGATCTGACTAGAAGAATGTAGTGTCCAAACAGGGCCTGCCCCTGAAAGGAAACTGCCTCCAGAGTTTCTTCTAAGAATGTCAGATTTTAATGTTTGAAAATAATTTTGAATTGGTTGGAAGAAACTTTACATGTCTTTAGCTAGTAGTTGTTCAAACATGTTTATGAAGTGCTTGCTATGTGCCAAATAGTGTAAAGTCCTTTCACATATGTTACGTCATTTAATAAAAATTGACTTATGAAACTTGTAAAATTGCATGTTGATGTCCTAAATTCAGTCAGTAATTGCAGTCATCTAGGAAATATGCCAGATTTGAGCAGGACATATTTTATCACTTAGATATTACTGTTCAGAAAAAGAACCCTAGGAGATGGAGAATCGTTTGAGAAAAACTATATATGAGAATATTTTGGACTTCAGCTACTTACAGAAGAGGATTAAAAGTAGTCTTTGGCTGCTTTCTGTGATTAAAAAGAGTCTAGAGAAGATTGCTTTGAAGATCAGTTAATTTTGCAGTGGAAGAAGCATGCATTCTAGTGACAAGTGTTAGCACTAAAAGTGTTGCAGCATTTTACATAAGTTCATTTAAGCGTCGTGAGAATTCGTAACTGGCAAAATAGTAAGGTTTGCTGACTCAGGGTACAGTGGCTGAAGGGGATGGGGTCGGGTAGGAGGAAGCTTAGAAGTGCTGCTGCAAGTTTTGAGTTGGGTGATGACTCATCCTGCCCACGGACTGCTACGTGGCTCTTTTTTTTATACACTGTATTTTTTTTTAAATGATAGGCTAAAATGTTTCTGTCCACATTATAATTCTCCTCTCTTTTCTCTGAAGGGGAACAGTTTCTCTAAAAAAGTAATGTCTTCTTAAATTGCATTTAAAAGGATATCATATACCCTACAGGTGGAATTGTGTAACATTATTGAGAGGAAAGGTAAAATCAGTTGCTGGCCATTTGCTGAAATTAAATGTTTGATATAAGCAGTTCTGTGGCTACTATTGAGAGAGATTGTTACAGGTTATTTATAAAGGACAGATAATACTTCTATGGTGTTGGTAGAAATTGACTTATGTTTTTATTGGTTATGTAAAAGTTATCTTTATAATATTTAGAAATTACTGGTTTAAATAAGTGTTGTAAAGGTGCCGATAGAATTTAATATTTAAGCAGATTTAGTTCTGAATATGAACATTTAACTCTGGTAGAATTATTAAGCCATGATTATACATAGTATTTTACTCTGATCTGTATGAATTTTCTGCTTTAATAAAGACAACTTGAAATAGGTATTATAGGCACTGTTTTTCATCTTTTTTTTTTTTTAAAGATAAGTTGAATGTACAGTTCCAAATTTAGGACTTAAATTGAAACTTGTTAATAAGTTAGATATTTTGAGAATGGCAGTTTATTTTAAAAGTGAGCAGAAAAGAAAAAACTTCCCATCCCCATTTTCTTGTTTTTTTGTTTACACTGTTTATTCTCAAAGTGATTTATTTGAGGAATTTTGTGGGCGGTAAAGTATATTGTTAATTTGAATTAAATCTTTGGAGATATTTTGGAAGAGTATTGCATGATTTATATAGAGGAATTTTAATAAACTTTCAAACTTGAAAAAGTATTTCCTACTAAAGGAAACATAAAAATACAAATATAAAAAGTATTGAAGATTTTCAAAGTGTCACATTATTTAGAGGTTGAACATATATCTCCAGTGTTTTTTAGTTTTTTTTGTTTTTAAGAATATAGGTAATTAGCTGTCATGCATAATTCAGAATTTAAAAACAAACCAGATATCTTAGTGTGCCTCCTTTCTCCAAGGTATTGGTTTATGAAATGGTGAGCCTTCTTACCACTGCTATCCAGTTCCTTGTTTGCATTGCCCATTTGAACCTGGTGTTCCTGTAAGGGCATCTGTTAAAATAGAGAGAAAATGCCTCAAAAGTAGAAGATGCCTCAAAAGAAAATTCTGTGTGACATTGTTGGCTGTCCTCTGTCAGCTCCTTCAGCCTGTTTTGTGGGCTGTTATGCTATAGCCTGCCTGTGGTATGGGGATTTTGGTCAGTTTTATTGCTCAGAGCCCTGACTGAGATTTTGCAAAGAGAAACAACAGTAATGTTACTGTAGTTAATGGCTTTTTTCAGGGAGTTGCTTTCATGTGGAGCTGATGCTTTTAAGGTAACAGTGGTATGGCCCGACTCCAGCATTACTTTTTTCCTCCATGAACTGCATAGTTGGGAAATACAGTGTGCCTCTTGATAGAGCTTTATTTATTTATTTATTTAAAAGATGACCGGTAAGGGGATCTTAACCCTTGACTTGGTGTTATCAGCACCACACTCTCTCAAGTGAGCCACGGGCTGGCCCTTGATAGAGTTTTAAAAGGTCTTTCAAATATGTCACAGCGTTCTAAATCCACTTCTAAAAAAATTGTATGGAGATTGAATGTTTATATGGCAAGTCACGTTTTCACATGGATTTTCTTTTAAATTTGGTATGTTTTTTTCATGGGAAAAAATGGTATCACAAAAATTGTTAGAATTCTAGCCTTCACTTCAGGGTAGTCTGCCTTTGCAGAAAGCGGAAATCTATAGGCATTTAATTCTGCTGTGGTTTGAATGTTTGTCCCCACCAAAGTTCACATTAGAACTTAATCCCCCGTACATATTTGAAAGGTGAGACCTTTAAGAGGTGATTGGATCATGAGGACTATGCCCTCATGAATGGACTAATCCATTCATGGATTAATGAGTTAATGGTTAATAGATTATCAGGAAGTAGATGGGGAACTTTATAAGGAGAGAAAGAACGGCATGTGAAAATGCTCTTGTTCAGCCCTTGCCATGTGATACCTTGTGTCACCACAGGACTCTGGAGAGAGTCCCCATGAAGAAGGCCTTCACCAGAGGTGGCCCTTCGGCCCTGGACTTCTCAGCCTCCAAATCTGTAAGAAATAAATTCTGTTTTTGAATTAACTACCCAGTTTCAGGTATTCTGTTATAAGCAACAGAAAACAGACTAATACGATTCTTTTTTGTTTTAATTTTTATTTATTCCTCTTGCCTGCCCTGGCAGGAACATGCATGTCCTGGCTTATATGTATTATATTCTGTGCAGCCATATGTTTCCAATGTTAGCATTGGAAATGGTCATAGACATTATCTTGTCCAGGTACATCATTTGACAGCCAAGGAAATCAAGACCCAAAGAGATCTAAGACCTTGATACTCGAAGTGTGATTCCTGGACCAACAGTATTAGCATCACCCGGGAACTTGTTAGAAGTGCAGAATATTGATCTCTTCTCAGGCCTAGCTGAATTAGAATCTGGAGAATCTGCAGAATTAGAATCATGAGATTCTCAAGTGATTCAAATGCACATTCAGTTAGAGAAGGACTGCTAAGTGATGCATATATGGTTAGTGACTGATTTGGAAAACGCAGGTCTTCTGATTTGCTCTTTCCACTGGCTCTTTTGAAAAAAAAATCAAATGGAAAATTAAGGATCTGATCACTTCTCAGTTGAACTTTTCTCTGCTGTCCAATGAGGTAGCTGCTAGCCATGTGTGACTACTGAATACTTGACAAGTGACTAGTGCACCTGAGGAATTGAACTTTTTATTTAATTTTAATTAATTTCTATTTAAATAGCTATGTGTAACTAGTGGCTACCATATTGGACAGCACAGCCTTAGATGATCTTCACCCACACTAACTTTAAAATTATCTAAGCTGTAATTTAATAACTGGTTAAACTCAGTTTCCTCTCTTCATGTACAAATTGGAGAGATGGTAGGTTTTTGACTTTTTTCTAATATGCTCAGGTATTATATTAGTAGTTATTATAAAGCAGTACCAATTTTCTAATTGATATTCCTGTGTTAGATAAAGTAAATAATCTAAATTGTAAGAATGTACATTTCCTCCATTTATTTCAATATAGTTATTTCCACTTGGATTAAAAAAAGTAAAAGTGACTGGTAAATGTTTTTCTCAATTATCTTATGGATAGCATTAAGAGGATAGTTTCTGCCTTTGGCCTAGTATCTCTAGGCTGTTGGCACTTGTTAGCTGCTAGATTGATTGCCATTTGTTATGTTATTTACAGGTGCAGAAACTGAGTGGTCCTTAACTTCCCACCTTATGCAATAGGAAGATTCTAACCCTGGATTCAGACTGGCATATATCCATATTCTGGCATTTACTGTATGTGTGATTTCATGAAGTTGCATTACTTCTTGGAGCATCAGTGTTCTTGTTTGTAAAGTGAGATTTACAAGGTTGTGGTTAGAAATAACAAACAATTTGTCACTTAGAAAATGCCTGGCACATAATAGATACTCAGTAAATATGAATTACCCTCCCCCCCATCCCCCTTCTTGGCTTTTTTTTTTTTTTTTAAAGATGACCGGTAAGGGGATCTTAACCCTTGGCTTGGTGTTGTCAGCACCACGCTCAGCCAGTGAGCTAACTGGCCATCCCTATGTAAGATCCGAACCTGTGGCCTTGGTATTAATCAACACCACACTCTCCTGAGTGAGCCACAGGCCAGCCCTCCTTCTTGGCTTTTGTAGCCTTTGTAATTTAGTTTTATGCTTAAGAGTCTAACCAGGCTTAATACATATTCTGACTTTAAATCTTGTTCATCTCTACCCGTTACTGTAATTTCATGCCTTGCTTTATTTGTGTTGTATCCCTCTTAGATTCTTCCACTTGTGCTCTGGATTTATTATCTTGACTTCTTAAGGATCTGTCTCTTTCTTGCCTGCATCATGAAGTTTTCCTTCTTGGTGGATCATCATTGTTAGTATACAAATATACCCTAGAGCTGTACTGTTAAGTATGGTAGCCACTAGCCACATGTTAAAAATTAATTTTTAAAAAATTCAGTTCCTCAGTCATACTAGCCATATTTCAGTTGTTCAATAGCCATATGTGGCTAATGGCTACCATATTGGGCAGTGCAGATATAGAACATCTCTATCATGACAGAAAGTACTGTTGGACAGTGCTGCTCATAGAAAGGCTTCCTTCTTTATAGACACTCCCCCTATTTTATGTTCTTCTCTAGCTATAGCCTCGTGTCTCTGATGCTCTTCCAAGCACGTTTTCAAGATTTGTCTTTGTGTGCTCTCTCTACTTCCCTTTGCTCTTCTGGAAGCTTACTCTAGACTGACTTTCATCACTGTCTCACTACTGAAACTGCTCTAGTCAAGGTTACCAGTGGCTTCCTTTTTACCAAATCCATGTTACAGTATCTTGTGTTAGCATTCAACTTAATTGACTGTTGTTTTCTCCCTGTTCACCTCCTTCTCTTAGCTTATGAGACATATGTTCTTGTTTTCCTCCTGCTTCCTCCTTGTCATACTTTTTTACAGGCTTCTCTCCTCTACCTACCTTTAAATTAAGTATTTGCATATGGTTTAGTCCTAGGCTTCTTTTCCCCTCCTTTTTCCTAAATTCTTTACCTAAGTGGTCTCATCCAGCTCATTGTTTTAAATACCATCTATATGTGGATCATTCCTAAATTGAATTCCATCTATATGTTTCTGGTTTAGACTTATCGCCTGAGCTCCACACACATGATTCAGCTGCCAGCTTGACATTACCACTTAGTTATCTTCATAGACCTAACTTAACGTTACCACTTAGTTATCTACATAGATCCAGCATGTCCAAAATAGAACACTTTCTCCCGTATTGATCTTCTTGCAGTCTTTCCCATTTCAGTAAATGGCACCTAGAAGTTATCGTTGAATCCTGTCTTTCCCTTGTCCCTGTAGCTAATCCATCATCAAGTTTTCTTGGTCTCCAAAATATCATTTGAATCTATTTAACGACTGATTCTACGTCTTCCTTTCTGCCGTCCTAGTCTCAGCCACCGTCATGTCACCTGGCTTTTAACTGGTCTTTTCTTTCATTCAGCTTCCTTCTTTAGTCTGTTCTCCCAGTAGCCACAATTATCTTTTTAAAATGCAAATAAAATCATGTCAATTGCTTGCTTAACATTCTTCAATAGTTTTCCTTTGCTCTTAGTTATAAAATGCTGCGTTGTGTTCATTCCAACCTGTTCAATCTCATCTCCACCTCAGTTCCCATTTTCTTTGCTCTGGATGCTGTGGCTACACTAGTATCTTTTCTTTTCCTCCAAAATGTCAAGTTCTGCCCTGCCTTAGATTGTTGTATTTATTGTTTCCTCTGTTAGAAATGCTTTTCTTCTGTCTTTTAGCCATGCTGGTACCTTCTTATCATTCAGGTTCAGCTCCTCAGGTAACCATTTCCCACCTACCCAGTCATAGCATGTGGTCACACCTGGAGTTATGTTGTTTATCAGTTTACTTGTTTGTTGGTCTTTCCTCACTAGAATGTAAGTCCTTTGGAAGCAGAAGAACCTTGGCTGTCGTCTTCACTGTATCATCAAACAGTACTAGCACGTGCTAAGTGCTCAGTAAATTTTTGTCAACTATTTATAAAATGTTTGATTCCTTTAAACTTCCAAAGGGAAAATGTATGTTACAAATTGCATTGTACTCTGTGTAACATGTGATTCTGCACTGGGTCCTTTACCTCTTATGTATATTATTAGGACAATTGCAGAAACTTAAATGGGGTCTGAGTATTAGATGGTACTACTATGCCAGTGTTAATCTCCTGATTTCGATGATTGTATTTTGGTTATGTGGAAGGTAGTCCTTTTCTGTAGGAAATACACTCTACTCTTGAAGGGTTTGAGGGTAGAAGGTGATGTGTACTGTAATTATCAATAAAAAAATGTTTCATTGTTACTTGAGAGATCATGAGCTCTCTTTACAATTAAAAGATCATAATACACATTTTGCAATGGTGGGAGGATTTAGTCTAAGAGTATGAACTCAGCATGAGGCTTCACACACAATACATTCTTAATCAAAGCTTGTATTCTTTTAAAATTCAAATATTTAAAAAGTTTTATTCTCATGTTCAGTGCTATGACTTCCTTTGTAATATAAGCAAATACTTTTTTCCTTAAAGATTTTATAATAATTGATAATATGGGACAAATATTTTCCAAATATGTTATTTAAATCCTAAATTAGAATTCTTGGGCCGTATTCATAATATAATTTTTTTGTATCTTAAAACTGTATTTTTTAAACACACTGAGGTACACAATGTGTTTCAATACATGCATATATTGTACAATAATTCACTTTAGAATATGTAGCATATCCATCACCTAAACATTTATCTTTTCTTTGTGGTGATTAAGTCAAGATCCTCTTTTCTAGCTATTTAGAAATATACAATATAATAGTACGAGCTCTAGTCAGCCTAGAACACTAAGAACTTATTCCTCTCATCTACCTGGAACTTTGTACTTGTCAATCCACTTCTTCCCCTTCCTTCTCTGTTCTCTTTCTGTCCTCTGGTAACCATTATTCTACTCTCTTCTTCTATGAGAACCACTTTGTTGTTGTTAAGATTCCATGGTGAGATCCTATGGTATTTGTCATTCTGTATCTGGCTTACTTCACTTAACATGATGATCTTCACTTCCAGACATGTTGCTGCAAATGAACAATTTCGTTCTTTTAATGGCTGAATAGTATTCCATTGGGCACATATACCACAGTTTTTTTAGTCTATTCATCTGTTGATGGGCATTTAGGTTGATTACTTCTCTTGGCTATTGTGAATATGCTGCAGTGAACGTGGGCATGCAGGTGTCTCTAATATATTGATTTCATTTCTTTTGGATACAGTAGTGGGATTGCTGGGTCATAAGGTAGTTCTGTTCTTAGTTTTTTGAGGAACAGCTATACTGTTTTCCATAATGGCTATATTGATTTACATTCCAACCAACGATGTGTGAAAGTTGCCTTTTCTTTGCATCTTTGCCAGCATTTTAAAAACTCTATACTTTTAAAACAGAAAGTAGAACACCTTAAAGTTACTGGTATTTCATTAAAATATGTATATTTATCTTAATTACAGTATGCTACATGATTTATTTCCAATTCCTTTAGGATTGTCATTGAATTGGTGGTATTTAAATGTTAATGTATTGGTTTATATTATAAGTAGACAAAAACTGCTTGGAAAAATAAATTATTACTTAAAATTGGTGATTTATTAAGTTCTCTTTTCTTCCTTTTACTCTCCATTAATGGGTATGTTATTAAGTAAAGATAATGATCAAAAAGGGAGAAGATGTTTAAAGTTGATCCATGAGTCTTTGATTAGTTATCACAGTCTTTTATTTTTATTTTTTTATTGAAACATAATTGATTATACATGTCTGTGGGGTACAGTATTGAATATTAGTACCTGTGTGCAATATGTGATACTCAAATCAGGATAATTAGTATATTCAACATTATACAATGTAATCATTTTTTGTGGACCTTTACCAGTTTTTTGCTAACCCCTCCACCTCCCCCTTTCCCACCTCCACAGTCTATTTTAGATGATATAAACTACTTCACAAATAATGTAAACCTTGAAATTGGGTGATTCTATTTACCTCATTCCAGCACTTTGTGCTCTTATTGTCTTATATTTTACTTATGCATATACTGTAAACCCCACAATACATTGTTATTTTTGCTGTAAACAATCAGTAGTGTTTAAAAGACACTTAAATATGTGGGTAGATTTTTTTAAAATCTTTTACATTTTCCAGATATTTATCTTTTCTGGGCTTTTTGTTCCTTTCTGTAGATATGGGGTTACATTTGGTGTGATTTTTTTCCTTCAGCTTGAAGAACTTTTAACATTTCTTGTAGTGAAAGTCTGCTGGATACAAATTCTTTCCACTTTTGTCTCTTTGAATATGTCTATTTCATCTTTGTTTTTGGAGGATATTTCCCTTAGATGTAGAATTTTGGGTTGATAGTGCTTTTTTCTTTTGGCACTTGAAAAATAGTCTATTGTCTTCTGATTTTCATTGTTTCTAGTGATAAATCAGTCATCATTCTTGTCTCTTTTCTCTGGTTGCTTTTAAGAGTTTTCCTTCCTTCCTCCCTCCCTTATCTTCAACAGTTTGATTATGATGTGCTATGTGGTTATGGTTTCTTTGTATTTATCCTGTATGAAATTCATTGAGCTTCCAGATCTGTGGGTTGGTATCTTTTAACAGTTTTGGTAAGTTTTTCTCTGTTATCTCTTCATATATACTTCTGCCCTATCAATTTTCTGAACCTTGGAACTCTCTCTCTGCTCTTCAGCCTAGCTGCCAGCTCTGTGGATTGCTGAGAAGTTTTCTTTGCTTTCTAGTCCTGTGCCAGGTTTTTTTTAATCTCATATTTTTGCACACTTTCTTGGACCAGTCTTTGGGAGGGTATTACATTCTTACATTCTTTTTTTTTTTTTCTTTGTCTTTTTCGTGACCCTCACTCAGCCAGTGAGTGCACCGGCCATTCCTATATAGGATCCAAACCCGCGGCGGGAGCGTTGCCGCGCTCCCAACGCCGCACTCTCCCGAGTGCGCCACGGGCTCGGCCCTACATTCTTACATTCTGTGAAGACTCAGAATGCCTCAGAGGTGTTCAGCTCATGCTACCTGTCCTGTCCCCATCTTTCGCCTTGGGCATGGTGGAACCCTGGTTGCTCTCAGCTTTCTTGCCTTGCCCTCATACTTTTGCACTCAGTGAAGACCTATGGGGAAGAGTTGGCAGCTAGTGCATATAGCTAGGCCTTCCATGAATTCTAATCTGTCATCAGAGTCCACAGGCAGCCACTAAAAGTTCATTATAAGCTTGGCTGGTTTCTCCTTAATCCTGTCAGTGGAAAATTCCTCGTTTTCCTGCCAAGTCACCAGGAATGATTATAGCCATGGTCTCTTCTCTTCTGAAGGGTTTAATATTTTCTGGAATTTAGCTTATTTAGATTTTGTTTCATCCTTAGCTCTGATTTTTTTTTTTTAACTATGATTTTTGTAGCTTATCTAGCTTGTTGTGGCTTACATGGTGAGTGTACTGGTGTCTTGAACTTACTCTGTTCCAATCAGAAGTGGAAATCCTGAGCCTTTCATTAAAATTATGAAATTTAAGAGCTGGGGGAGACCATAGAAATCATGAAGTTTAGCCACCTCGTTTTCCTGATGAGGAAGTGTGAGACATAGAAATGTGAAATTCTTTGACTGCACAGCTAATTTAACCACAAATCCTGGAATACACCCCATATCTCTTTATTTCATGGTTTATTTCTTTTAATACAGCTGTCTTAGTCCATTTTGTGTTGTTATAACTGAATATCTGAGACTGGGTAATTCATAAAGAAAAGAAATTTATTTTTAACAATTCTGGAGGCTGGGAAGTCCAATATCAAGATGCCAGCTCACTCTGATATCAAAACCAGACAAAGATAAAACAACAACAACAAAAAAAAAACTGCAGGCCAATGTCTTTGAACATAGATTCAAAAATCCTCAACACAATATTAGCAAACAGAATACAGTAATATATCAGAAAAATTATATACCATGATCAAGCGGGTTTCATCCCAGGGATGCAAGGATGGCTCAACATATGCAAGTCAATAGATTTGATATACGATATCAACAAAATCAAGGACAGAAACCATATGATTATTTTAATAGATGCATCTGACAAAATTCAGTATCCTTCATGATAAAGACTGTCAGCAAATTAGGTATAGAAAGAAAATGTCTCAACACAATAAAAGTCATATATGACAAACTCACTGCCAGTATCATCCTGGTTCCCTTAAAAACAGGAACAAGATAAGAATGCCTACTCTCACTACTCCTATTTAACATAGTATTGGAAGTACTAGCCAGAGGCATAACACTACCTGACTTCAAATAATACTACAAAGCTGTTGTAACCAAAACAGCATAATACTGCCATAAAATAGGCACTCAGACCAGTGGAGTAGAATTGAGAACCCAGAAATCACCCCTCAGATTTACAGCCATCTGATATTGGACAAAAACAACGAAAATCTGCACTGCCTGACTTCATTTTATATATATACACAGACCAATGGAACAGAGTAGAGAACCCAGAAATCAACCCACATACATACAGCCAACTGATCTTTGATAAGGGCAATAGGAGCATGCACTGGGGAAAGGACTGCCTGTTCAATAGGTGGTGCTGGGAAAATTGGATATCTATATGCAGAAGAATGAAATGAGATATGCATCTCTCACCATATACTAAAATCAACTCAAAATAGATTAAAGACTTACGTATAAGACCCAAAACTGTAAAATTATTAAGGGAAAATATAGGTGTGAAACACTTCAGGAACTAGGTCTGGGCACAGACTTTATGAACGTGAGCCCAAAAGCACAAGCAGCAAAAGAAAAAATAAACAAATAGGATTGTATCAAACTAAAAAGCTTCTGCACAACAAAGGAAACAATCAACAGAGTGAAATGACAACCTACAGAGTGGGAGAAAATTTTTGCTAACTATGCATCTGACAGGGGATTAATAGCCTTAATATACAGGGAACCAAGCAATTATACAGTAAAAAAACAAACAACCCAATTAAAAAATGGGCAAAGGAGCTAATAGATATTTTTCAAAGGAAGACATACAGATGACCAACAGGTACAAGAAAAAATGCTCAACATCACTAGTCATCAGGGAAATGCAAATTAGTACACTGAGATACCACCTCACCCCAGTAAGACTGGCTATAATCAGAAAAAGGTGCTGAATAACAAATGCTGGCGAGGGTGTGGAGAGAAGGGAACGCACCTGGACTGTTGGTGGGACTGTAAATTAGTACAGCCACTGTGGAAAATAGTATGGAGGTTTCTCAAACAACTACAGATCTTACATACAATCCAGCAATCCCACTTCTGGGTATATACCCAGAGGAATGGAAATCATCATGTCAAAGGGATACCTGCATTCCCATGTTCATTGCAGCTCTGTTTACAATAGCCAAGACATGGAACCGACCTAAATGTCCATCAGTGGATGATTGGATAAGGAAACTGTGGTATATATGCACCATGGAATACTACTCTGCCATAAAAAAGAATGAAAATCTCCCATTTGCAGCAACGTGGATGAGTCTGGAGAAACTTATGTTGAGTGAAATAAGCAAAGAAAGCACAGAGGGATAAATACTGCATGTACTTATTCATAACTGGGAGCTAAGAGAGAAAGAAGGAAGGAAAGAAAGACCACAGTGATGTGTTGGACTTACAGAAGAAGAGAACATACCTTGGGATACAAAGTGGGGGGGTGAAAAGGTGAGGGGGGAGGTTGGGGATAATTTGGTGGGGGACATGGGGTACAAACACAATTTGTGGTGATGGGCATGCTGCCGGTACAAATCTGGCCTTCACGTCTTGGGCACATGGGGTGACAGTCAGCTCTGTATCTCATGAATATTCATAACCAATTAAAAAAAAACTAGAAAACTAAAAGAAAAAAATGCCACTCTCACTACTCCTATTTAACATAACATAGGAAGTACTAGCCAGAGCAGTCAGGCGAGAGAAAGAAATAAAGGGCATCCAGATTGGAAAATAGGAAGTCAAATTGTCCCTGTTTGCAGATAACATGATCCTATATAGAGAAAAACCTAAAGGCCCTACCAAAAAACTCTTAGAACTGATAAACAATTTCAATAAATTTGCATGAAATCAACATTTAAAAATCAGTAGCATTTTTTTATTCCACAACAATGAACTAGCAGAAAAAGAAATCTAGACAGGTAGCCCATTTACAATAGTCACCAAAGAAACAAAATACCTAGGAATCAATTTAACCAAGGGGATGAAAGATCTCTACAATGAGAACTACAAATCACTACTGAAAGTAATTAAAGAGGACACAAAAAGATGGGAAGATATTTCATGCACTTGAGTTGGAAGAATTAACATTGTGAAAATATCCATACTACCCAAAGTGATGTACAGATTCAATGAAGTCCCTATCAAAATACCAATGACGTTCTTCACAGAAATAGAAAAGACAGTCCTAATATTCATGTGGAACAACAAAAGACCCCTGAATAGCCAAAGCAATCCTGAGCAAAAAAATAATAAAACTGGAGGCATTACACTACCAGACTTCAAATTATATTACAAATCTATAGTAACCAAAACAACATGATACTGGTATGAAAACTGATACTCAGACCAATGGAATGGAATAGAGAACCCAGAAATCAACCCCATATACTTAAAGCCAATTCATCTTTGACAAAGGCACCAAGAACATGCATTGGGAAAAAGACTGCCTCTTCAGCAAGTGGTGCTGGGAAAACTGGACATCCATATGTAGAAAAATAAAACTAGACCTGTTCCTCTTGCCAACTGAACTACTAAAATCAACTCAAAATGGATTAAAGACTTAACTATATGACCTGAAACTATAAAACTCCTAATATCCAGAGTATACAAGGAACCCAAACAACTTAGGAAAAAAAAAAAAAAGTAACCCAATTAGAAAATGGGCAAAGGAGCTGAATAGGCATTTCTCAAAGGAAGATATACAAATGGCCAACAGACACATGAAAAAATGTTCAGCCAGCCTCACTCAGCATCAGGGAAATGCAAATTGAAACCATATTTTATTATCTCACTCCAGTTGGACTGGCCATTATCAAAAAGACAGAGAATAACAAATGCTGGCAAGAATGCGGAGAAAGGGGATCCCTCCTACACTTTTGGTAGGACTATAAATTAGTGCAGCCATAATGGAAAACAGTACAGAGGTTCCTCAAACAGCTACTGAAAGAACTGCCATATGATCCAGCAATCCCACTGCTGAGTATATACTGAAAAGAATGGCTGTCATGTCAAAGGGATACCTGCACTCCCATGTTTATCACAGCTCTGCTTACAATAGCCAAGAGTTGGAACCAACCTAAATGTCCGTTGCTCGATGACTGGGTAAGGAAAATGTGGTATATGTATACAAGGGAAAACTACTCTGCTGTAAAAAAAAGAATGATGTTCTGCCATTTGCAGCAACATGGATAAACCTAGAGAAGATTATGTTAAATGAAATAAGCCAGGCACAGAAAGAGAAATATTGCATGTCTTCGCTCATAAATGGGAGCTAAAAAAACACACAAAAAAAGAAAGATACAACAATCAGTAATTTATTGAACTTTCAAAAAAGAGAATAGAACTGAGGCCACCAGAGGTGGGAAAGGGGGAGAAGAAAGGGAGAGTGTTGGCAAGAAATCGGTAAAGGACCACAAAAAGTAATTACATTGTATAACGTTGAAATACTAATTATTGTGATTTGGGAATCACATACTGTACACAGGTATTTATATTCAATGCTATAACTCAATGTTTTGAAAGATTCCATCACCTCACGAGGGCCTTCTTTCTGCATCATTCCTTTGCAGAAGGGCAAGAGAGGGCCAGAGAACAAGAGGGGGCCGAATTCACTTTTATAACAAGCCCTCTCCCGCCATAACATTAATCCATACATGAGGGCAGACCCCTCCTGACCTAATCACCTCTTGTTAGGTCCTCCCTCCCAATAGTGTTACATTGGGGATTTAGTTTCCAACACATGAATTTGGGGGGACACATTCAAACCATTGTACAGGCTTAGTGAAATCAGACTGGAATTTTCCAGTAGTGCCAAATTCCATAGTATGGATCTGATAGGAAGCATACTATTTTTATCTTTCAAGCTTTCTTCAGGTCTGGAGAAAATAAGAAACAAAAGAGAAAGGATATTCCAGAAAAGTTATATGCCATTCTGAATCATTTCTTAAAAATTAGGGACTCTCCAACCAAGCATATGGTTCTCTCCATTTGATGAGAGTCCAGAAATGTTTTGCATAGCCTCATACAATGTGACCTTCAGACCCTCACCAGGGTTAGGTCAGAAACAACAGCAGTTATAGTTGATCTGCAGTCTGGAAGCTGTGGTGCTAGATGCCATATACCCTGCTAGGATGAACGGAAGAATAGTAAAATCACAATAGTGTCAAGGTCTTGCATATCTTCATGGTGCCTACATGGGCTGATAATGACTTTTTACAGAGTCCTATTTGTCTGGTTATATAGGACGCTATTTCAGTCTCCCTACCACCTCAACAAAATAATGAAACAGGAGCTGTAACAAAGCTGTTTTTGTTTTTCCAATTGGAGTGGGTTGAAACCAACTGCTTTCTTCATGTTGTTGGCAGACATATGTGTTCATCACAGGGCCAGGCTCCTGGTGGAATGCCTGGAAAGAAAAGTACCATATCTAGGAATTTTCACCAATGTTCCCCAGTGGTAGATCAGAATGTGATCAGATTCTGAAAAAAATTGAGGATAGGGATGGTCTTCTCCAAAACTTCTTACTACCAAGTAGAGTATGCTATTTACATCAATTCATTGAGTACAGTTTTTAGGGTGTCTACTATGTTCAAGAAATAGTAAAGTTACTAAGTCCCAAACCTTTTATTTTATAACAGGCAGCTACGAAAAAGGGTAGGAGAATGGTGTCCTGGAAAATGAAGAGTGGAGGATCTGAAGAATGAGACTAGATTAGATTGGGGAAGGATGGCAAAAGACAGGGGAATGAGAATGGTATTAGAAAAGAGAAGAGAAAGAAAAGTGTGTAATGTTAGTGGACAGGGAAGGATCTACAGTGTGCTATGCTCCAGGAGTATGTGTTCCTATGAGGTCAGGATTTTTATCTATTTTTAAATTTTGATCTCTGCTATACCTTAATGCTGAAACTATGTCTGGCACATGGTGAGCATTCAGCAAAATTTTGTTAAATGAAAATGTAATGGATGGATGGAAGAATTGAAATTTGTTTTAGAGCTGTTTAAAAAAATCTTGGTTCTCAGGCACACTGCCAGCACCATGGAGCAGGCCAAAAACATCTCCATGTAGGTGACCCATCACAGCCTCCATGATAACCATGGCTGCCGTGAAGGCAGCTAGATGCCACAACTCCCACGCAGATGGTCCGCCAGCCACTGGAGTGAGTTGACACAAGGAGAGTCACCGGCAGAGATAAAGAAAGGAGGAGGATGTCTGTCTCCACAGAGCCCATTTCATAGTGACGGAAGAGACATCTGCTATATGATAATGGGGGATCTGATCACACCTCTCAGCATTGGACAGATCATTTGGGCAGCAAATCAGCAGAGTAACCATTCTTTCAGAGGGAGAGAAGAATTCTAGGGTGATTAGAGTGGGGAGGGGGAGAGAAAGGGGGATAGGGCAGGATTGGACAAGGGGCATAAAGAATAATTACAATTTGTAACAATATATATGCTAGTAATATTGATTTGATCAACATACCTCGATGTTGAACCCCAAAAATATGTATAATCAATTTTGATTCAATAAAAATAAATAAATATACTTGTTAAATAAAAATATATATATCTTGGTTCTCCTTGCTTCTGGGCCCATGTTTAGATTTGCATTTCTCCACTTTCTTGGGTGTAGGTGTGACCATGTGACCTGTTTTGATCAATAAAATGTGAATAGAAGTGAAATGTGTCATTTTTGGCTGGAAACTTTTGGCGCCAGGAGATATTCTCACTTCCTCTTTCTTCTGGCACATTGAATGTCAATGGTAGAGATGGTAGCTACTTCGACAGCTTGGATAACAGCTATGTTGAACTTGTGGCATGAGCAAAACTTAAAACTTTGTTTTAGGGGGCTGACCAGTTAGCTCAGTTGATTAGAGTGTGGTGCTGATAGCACCAAGGTCCAGGATTCAATCCCTGTATCAGCCAGCTGACAAAAAACCAAACAAATAACAAAAAGCAAAAACCTTTTAAGTCACTGAGGTGTTGGGGCTATTTCAGGGGTTATGTAACCTATCCTGACTGCTACAAAAATTTGTATTTTCATCTGGTTGGAATCCTCAGATGTCCTCAGATGGAGAGAGGCTGCCCACATCTCTTGATCCTGTTTGCTCCAATGTCTCCTTAATGTTAGTTAGGTGAGGAATCGTAGAATGAAGCCTCCAGCAGGAGGAAGATGGGAGAGGGGATGAAGGGTTATTTATAATTATTTTTAAATTTCCACCCATAAGTTTGTAGAAGGGATTATATTTGTTTAACGTTTGGTATAACCAATTAAAATTGCATTTCCCCTGTTCTGGGCATACTACTGTAATAAGTGGTTGGGAACAAAACCAATGAAATATAAGATTTGTTCTGTGCTTTTGTAGATCATAGACTTTTAGAATTGGGAAAGTCTTTAGAGATTCTTTGACTAGTTTATCTGGTCTGTGAAGTTTTGATATTGCAGTATGAATACCTTATAGTAAGGAGCAACTAGAGATGAACAACAAAGTAAATATATAATGCATGTATTTCATAATGGCATTTTAAAATGGTCAAAGACAGATGGAAGGTGGTTTTAAAAGGGGGGGGGTACATATGGAAGCCCCTAATGTTAAGAATTACTTAGCCAAAGGTTCAGACAATTTAAGAACAGAAGTTAGTAGTAGAAGAGGAGTGTTTTTGTTTTGTTTTAAAATTGGATACTTTGTTAGAACCTGTGTAATCATCAGTCTTTGTCTTTGGAAGTTTTTCTCTGTAGCTAAGCATAGTTACTGATACTCGGCAAAGCCTTTTATAGGCTTTGGTGTTTGTTTTAAGGTCCCCCCGGCTCTTCCCAGGTTCCTAAGATTATTCACTGAAAATAGTTTGAACTACTGGCCTCCTTGAGGTCCACATCCTGAAAGTGGTCCCTGATAACTCTTAGGACCACCCTATATTAGGAGCAAGGGCTTCGTCAATAATGCATATGAGCAAGCAGCTAAGCTGTAGCCCATGGCTTTCTCTGCTCTAGATACTTAGTAGCTTTGATGAGAGCTTAAGATATGGTCTCAGGGAAGGGTAAATTTGTTATAACAACACTTAGGGCCAGGGTTAGGAGACAGTCTAGGTGAGTATAAGTAGAGCTCAACCTTTCCCTTCTCTCCAAGAGCAACTAGGTTTTTGGCTGAGATGTGGATTTCAATTAACTCAGATTACTCACTCGACTCTGGAGAAGAGCAAAATAGTCAAGAGCCTTTGAGGAGGGGGGAGGTGGTGTGCTCTCAGTGAGTATGAACAGGTCAGTTGACCCTTTCTGACACAGGCTAAGTTGTTTCTGGATGAGAAGAAAAAGAAAATCCAGTTTTTATTGAATAGGAAGATAGGACAGTGTGAAGTTACTCTTTTATTTCTTTCTTTTGCATTTTATAGCTTTATACACTAGGCTTGACTCACAATACTTGGATTTCTCTTGGCGTGGGGATAGACCAGGTGACAGAGCAGGAGGTAATTAAGAGAGGAGTGCTTGAGGAGACAGTTGTGGCTAATGCAGTCTCAGGGAACTATCTTATCGACTTAGGAAGCTGGTACTCAACCTGGAACTGCATAGAGAGCTTTTACTTCCATGATATGGTCGCTCACTGAAAGAAGATCAAGGTAAAGCAGAAAGCCAACTTTATTCTTATTAATCGTTTCTCTGTGTTTTATTCACCAAGTTGTTAAAAATAAAACGTTGAAGCAGCTTATTCAAACATAATTAATGATACCTCTCCAAACAACACAGAGTCAGCACTCTGGTTGTTAGGAATGGATAATATTTATTTGGAGGCAGAGAAATTGGAAAGATGTTGGAGTGGGTCATTTTAAGTTCTTTTCCTTTTCTTCCCTTGAGGTGTGTGGAATGTGCAAAAACAATACGGAGCCCCTGCTCTCCTGGGTCTAAACCTTGAATTTTGCTTTTGTGAAGTTAAGCATGAGAGATGGTGGAGAAAATGGTAATAAACATGACATTCTATATAGGTCACTGATGTGAATAAAGGATGCTGTGATCAGCAATTTGTTGGTGCTGTTGAATTGTATACTTAGTTAGGCCAAGGAACTCTGCAGTTGAAAGAAGGAGCTCTCCATCTGAAAGATGGAGGTGGTTGGAGAGAGAAGAAATTGGAGTATAACTGCCAAGGTGATAAAGAGGCAAGTTTTCTCTCTAGGATCATCAAGAGCATGGGACACCTCTCCCGTTTCATAGGGCTGCCAGAGACACACATCCAGACCTCCCTGATTAGATGAGATCCCCCAGTGTGAAGGCTGTCATAATATCCTGTACCATTCCTTGGTACCACTTTTGCCCTTCATTTCCTTTTCTATTCTTTTTTTAAAATTGTTTGTCTTTAGTCACATCATAAACTCTGTGAGTGCAGAGCCCCCTTCTACTTTTACTTACCATTTTACACACCAGTGCCTAGTATATTGACTGTCACATAAGAGATACTTGGCAAATACTTGCCAGAGTGTGACTGAATTGGAAGCACTTACTGGATCCACTTTATGATGCAGAGGTATAGCATTACCCTAATTTACTGATTAAGGTGGGCTTACCTTCCAAGCTCCTGGTTGAAAAGGTACTCCAACAGCATTTAGTGTAATGGATATTGAAGGATTCTGAGGAATACTTCTCACAGAGTGATGAGGCAAAATCACTGAGCAATCACTGCCATTGTAAATAATGTCCCCACCCCCCAGATTTTTTATTGATACAGTCCTCACTGTCTAGTGGAATTAAAGTTTTACTGAGAAATATTACCTTATCTCTTTAGAATTGTTCTCATGTTTCTGGAAAGACTGTTTAAGTTTCAATATAGTCTTCATCATTTGAGCTCGAAATAATGAGTCTGCAGTGCTCAGCTAGGCACAAGCTCCTACCTTTCCTAGTATCAACTTTTACCTACTCTGTCTCTGTAAGTGCTGATCAATCACTGAGATTTCTGAAAGAGCACTCTCATCAGTGCAGTTGTTTCTAGCTTGTGATGCCTCTTGGCCTCACTGAAATTTAAATAGGCAGATATGGACGGAGGTCTTGAGTAAGGATCTCTCATTCTCATGACTTTCTGTAATAATCTGGTTGCAGTTCACACTATAGTGCTATTCTGTCAGATAACGGTGGTATTGTTTTTGGCAAATTTGCTCTTATTAGTAGTGAACTAGGAACTTAAGAGAACATGGAGATTTTAAAATCTGTTCTTATTTCATTTAAGTCTACAGAACCAATTTTATTTTTTTATTTTTTATTTTATTTTTTGGCAGCTTCCCTGTACAGGGATTGAACCCTGGACACTAGTGTTATCAGCACCATGCTTGAACCAACTGAGCTAATCCACTAGCTCTAGAACTGACTTTAAAATGTACACTTATCAAAAATTTTAAACTTGACTGAGCTTTAAGGAATTGTCTACATTAAATCAAGAAGGTGGATGTGAACATTTTGTTTCAGGTGGAGACTAGAAATGTAAAATTTAGGAAATGTTGCAGCCTTGGAAAAATACTGGATTTTCTAGGGTATTATTAGGTGGGGAGCAGGAAGAATCAAGAAGTGTACAAATCAAAAAAATTGGAGGGGAAGGGGAAGACACGCAGTATTAATGAAAGTCCTTTAAAAATCTGAAATATCTTTTAGTTCAAAAGTTTATTTATACACTTTAACTTTTAAATGTTTTACTACAAATAGACTGGTCAGCTACAGAAATTTTACAAGTCTGGTTTTTTGTTTGTTTTTTGGCTGATATCTGAGAAGCAGACAAAAACTTGCAAACAGAAGAAACCATCTCTGGGCTGGCCAGTTAGCTTCAGGTTAATATTTAGAACTTAAGGGTTTTTTTAAAGAATTTACTTGATGCTGACTCTAAGAAAAATATTTCTGGGGCTGTCTGGTTAGGTCACTTGGGAGAATGTAGTGCTGGTAACACCAAAGTCATGGATTCAGATCCCTGTACTGGCCAGCCAACAAAAAAGAGGAAGAAACCATCTCTGTTATAGTAAAACAGAGAAAGTATTATGCTATTAATGTCCTTCACAATATTAAGCAGATCCAAGAAATGCTCCTATTCATTAAAAGAACTGAGAGATAGTAAATGTAAATTTTTATTAAATAAAGCTGTTTCTCTCCTATTGGGCAATAAGAGTTTGCTGAGGGCCAGAATCCTATTTTGCTCATCATGTCTGTTTTGCTCCTGCCTAGCATGTAGTAGTTGTTCAGTATATATTTATATATTAAATTAATGAATGAATGAATTGGTGGCTTTATATTACTCTTGTTGCCTAAAATGTTGTCTGGTTTTATCTGTCAGGAATTCTGACCACTTTATTTTTCATAATGTCTCATATCTGATACTCTGGATACAGACATCTGCAGATTCAAGAATTAGACCATTAAGAAATAGAGATCAGAACCAAAGCAGGTTCAGAGAAAAAAACAAAAAACTGAAAGAACACAGTTGCATTTAGTTTTCCAGTTGGCTAGGGAACCATCTACTAGGTTCCCTACTAGGCAAGGGAGTTGAGACTTTTTTTTCCCTGCCCATATTTTAAAAATCATGAAATATTTCAAATGTGCGGAAATCAATATAATATGTGTACCACCCAGCTCAATAAGATTCTAATAATCTGCCATACTTCGTTTTTTTAAATAAATAATTTATTAAAGATATGTGAATATTACTGTGTAACCCCACCCACCCTCATCCTAATCCATTTCCTCATTCCTCAAGGTAATCGTTATCACGTATTTGGTATTTGTCAATCTCATGTTTTTTATCATTTTGCTACATACATATGAACCCACAAAATAG
The DNA here is from genome assembly GCF_027409185.1 of Cynocephalus volans. Taxonomy (NCBI): domain Eukaryota; kingdom Metazoa; phylum Chordata; class Mammalia; order Dermoptera; family Cynocephalidae; genus Cynocephalus; species Cynocephalus volans. The sequence continues at coordinate 86,549,386 of NC_084462.1, read as the reverse complement.
CATTATTTTGTGTGTTTTTGAACCTGGCATAACTGGTTTCAGCACACACATTTCTATCTGCAGTATGCTTTTTTAATGTAATATGTTTTTGGAGATTTCAACTGTCTCTACAAGGGTACTTCAAAAAGTTCATGGAAAGATTCGTGTTATATATATATATATATATATATATATTTTGGCAGCTGGCTGGTATGGGGATCTGAACCCTGGACCTTAGTGTTTATATCACTGTGCTCTAGCCAACTGACCTAAGCAGCCAGCTCAGTATTATCTTTTAATTCTATTTTCCCATAAACTTTGTGAAATAACCTTGTATTCATTTTCACTGTTATACACTATTCTGCTATATGAATATAACTCATTTTATTTATCTTTTCTCCTATTTTTGAAAGTTGAGGTTGTTCTAATTCTTTGCCATTGCAAAAAACAAAAAAATAACCAAAACAGAACACAAGCATTTGTATGTTTATTTACAAACATTTCTCTAGGGGGTTTATCATGAAGAAAAATGTCCAGGTCATAGGGTATGCTATTTATATATTTACATGTTTATGCCAAATTGGTCTTAAGGGTATTTTTTGGTTTTTGGTGGCTGGCTGGTATGGGGATCCAAACCCTTGACCTTGGTGTTACAAGGCTATATACTCTGACCAACTGAGCCAACTGGCCAGCCCCGCTCTGAAGTTTTTTATTAATTTAGACTCCCACTTAATACTGTATGAAAGTTCTTGTTTTTCCACATTTCTCCTCAGAATTGATATTAACAGACTCTAAAAATGTTTTTCCAATCTGAAATGTTATCTTAAGATACTTTGGTTTTTCTATCAATGATGTTAAACACCTTTTCCTAGCTTCACTGTTCAAGTTCACTCTTTCATAAATTGAAGAGCATGTTCTGCAAATTTCTTATCTGTACTGCTAGATTTTTGTCTATTGGATATTGATAGGCATAGTAAGTAAACTTTTTAAAAATGAACTAACACATTGCAGGTTTATATGTTCTTTTAGAGAAATGTGACTAATGTTTTACCCTCAAGAAACTCAAGAGTTCTGTAAAAATGTTAGGAACCATCCTGTACTTGTTGACACTTAAGAAATGGCACAACCTCATGAGCCTAAGTGTTATCAAAAATCTAGTGTGATCTGGAGCATGGGTCAACATGTGAATTGCTTACATTATTTTTGTAAGCTAATTTTGATTAAGTGTAATTTGTCACTTAATTGCCATAAATAAGTTTAATGTACCAGTAGTGGTTTATTGCTAAATGCCCAGTTTGTGTCATCTTAGAAATTTGAAGAAAAGAGTATTTCTTGCAGTAGTTGACTCTTTGTTCTTTTCTCATCCCCCAGGTTGTATCAGAGTAAGATGGACGGTAGCTTTGATTGTGATTGTGGTGAGCTGGAGCCACCTGATCACTAACAAAAGACATCTTCTGTTAACCAGCAGCTGCCAGGGCTTCCTGTTGAAAATAAATATCAACAAAGGAAGAAAAGAAGCAAAACGGAAATAGTGCTTACCAGCACCTTAGAACAATGCTGCTCAGGACCAGTCCAACACTGAATGTATCTGCACTGTGAGGAGAATGTTCATAGAAGCCTGTTGTGTGCATATTTATTCACATTTTTGTTAAATGTTAAATCGTTTAGCACAGTAAATCTGAGTGCATAGTATGTCATTTCATTCCGTTTGAGTTTCTTGAGTGTTTTCTTTAAATGTCTGCAGAGTTGCTGCCCCATTCTTGAACAATGAGTACTGCAATCTTTTTAATTCTCAATATGAGTAGAGCTTTTTGAAGTTTAAATCTAAGGGGAGCTCAATTGGCCTGGTTGGCATATGCAATGAACATCAAGAAACCATCTTGCTGTGGAAGCATAATTATTTTTGTTCTCCCTTTTTGAAAGATCTTTCCTTTTGATGCCAGTTTTCTTCCTTGTTTACACAAGTTCAACAATTCGAAAGGAAAAGGCAGTAGTAAGGGTTTCAAAATGGCAGAGAAATTTGAAAGTCTCATGAACATTCATGGTTTTGATCTGGGCTCTAGGTATATGGACTTAAAACCATTGGGTTGTGGAGGCAATGGCTTGGTTTTTTCTGCTGTAGACAATGACTGTGACAAAAGAGTAGCCATCAAGAAAATTGTCCTTACTGATCCCCAGAGTGTCAAACATGCTCTACGTGAAATCAAAATTATTAGAAGGCTTGACCATGATAACATTGTGAAAGTCTTTGAAATTCTTGGTCCCAGTGGAAGCCAATTAACAGATGATGTGGGCTCTCTTACTGAACTGAACAGTGTTTACATTGTTCAGGAGTACATGGAGACAGACTTGGCTAATGTGCTGGAGCAGGGCCCTTTACTGGAAGAGCATGCCAGGCTTTTCATGTATCAGCTGCTACGTGGGCTCAAATATATTCACTCTGCAAATGTACTGCACAGAGATCTCAAACCAGCTAATCTTTTCATTAATACTGAAGACTTGGTGCTGAAGATAGGTGACTTTGGTCTTGCACGGATCATGGATCCTCATTATTCCCATAAGGTACGTAGAAAACCAGCTGAGACGGACCTTTAAGCTAATGTACATCATCAAGAATAGCTGCTTGTATTTTCTTTGTATGCTATGGCAGAATTAAACTTTACATAGTGCCTTTTTTCCTCATACCAGATCTACTTTCGTTCACAGTCTCCCTGTGTTTGAAGTGTAGGTGGAGTAGGATCCTAATTAAATACAAATTTTTAACTTTGTATGGTTATTTATTGTAACTGAAGTTTTCCCTTAGTTATTTAAAAGTAAAAAAAAAAAAAAAAAGTCTGGGGTAGAAGTGTAGTCCTATCTAAAGGTAAGAGGGGATGTTATTTCAACTTTTAGGTCTTCTTTTGTCCCTTTGATTCCATTTTGTTCAGTTATGCATTGTTTAAACAAACCTAATTTAGTTTGAAATCTAAATTTACACAAACAATTGGTAGTAAGATACCCAAAAGTATTCATAGCAACTTTCTCTTAGATAGCAACTTGCCTTTGTACAAAAATTTAATAATATTTTCTTTCTTTTTTTGAGAATTTAATATTTTCCAAGTGGAACCTTGGTCTCTTAATTTTCACATGAAGTCTTGTGCGGAATCTGGATATTTAAAATATGAAAGTGGAGAGCTGCTTGGGTTATAAAGAATCCCTGGGAGCCCTGCTTGCTTGGCTTTTCATAGCACATGTCTAAAACAAACAAATCTTTATATGCATTGTATCACGTTAAGGACATCTTAATTTTTTTAAAAAACCTGTAACGTAGGAAATGAGCACTAAACTGAATGGATGACCACATCCTTTTTATGGATAACAGTGGAATATGTGGATAGAACACTGAACTAAGAGTTACACTATCTAAAATTAACTTCATTTCTACATCCAACTAGCTATATGAACTTAAGCAAGTCCCTTAATCTCTGAGTGTTATCACACCTGTAAAATGAAGTTAATATTTACCATCACAATTTCTCTGTTTTGGAGATGAATAAAGCAATATATGTATAAGTATTTCTGTCAAATACTTTGTAAATGTAAAGTAGTAAAATAGGTTGACTAGGAATGGGATATATAGTAGAGACAGGCATCTGGGTTGTCAGTAAGGAGATGTGGCCTTGGTTTGTGAGTAATACCTCAGGTTCTCTTCCCTACCCTTCTCTCTTTGACTTAAAGCATGCCGGCTCGTTGGTTGTCTTAAGATCTGAAGTTAAAAACAGCCCTTCTTCTGAAACATCTTTCCAATGTGCAGCCTATAGTTAGCACTATAACCAGTTAAAGTTATATACTGTCAGTTGTTATAGTATATTTTGATCAGCAGACTCCCTGTGTACATCATCTTATAGATGGTATATCCCAGGGGAGAAAGTTTAACTCCATCTAGTCTCAGAAGTGCAAGAACCTTAGAAAAAAGGCTTAGAAATTAACAGTATTGTTTTAGGATTTAACAGTTACTGGGTTTTTTTGTTGTTTTTTTTAAGAATCAAGTTTTATGTACTGTTCTTAAGCTAAAATAAGAAAATTAAACTACGTTTTTTGTTTCTTTTTTTAGGGTCATCTTTCTGAAGGATTGGTTACTAAATGGTACAGATCTCCACGTCTTTTACTTTCTCCTAATAATTATACTAAAGCCATTGACATGTGGGCTGCAGGCTGCATCTTTGCTGAAATGCTGACTGGTAAAACCCTTTTTGCAGGTTAGTATTATGTAGGAAAAAAAATTTTCCCAAAGGGAAATAATTTTGCATTCATCTATGAAGCAGGATCTATATAAGATTTAAAACAATTTATTGTAGTCTGGAACATTAAAAAGAAAAGACAAAATGGTGTTTTTATTATTTAAAGAATTGAGAAAACTTATTCACAGACTCACTAAATTGGTTACTTTATAAATTTAGTCAAAACTCTAGTTCTAGGGGCCGGCCTGTGGCTCACTTGGGAGAGTGTGGTGCTGATAACACCAAGGCCACAGGTTCGGATCCCTATATGAGGATGGCTGGTTAGTTCACTTGGGAGAGCGTGGTGCTGACCACACCAAGTCAAGGGTTAAGATCCCCTTACCGGTCATCTATAAAAACAAACAAACAAAACTCTAGTTCTTTTGTATATCTCATCTTATAAATATAATTTTATATTTTGTGGATCTATAATACTTATTGGTAATCTGTGTTAAATGATACCTGAGTTGCATAGTTCTGCCATTGTCACTTCCTGGTGAATTTTTAAAGCTATTTTAAAAAATCCAACAAATTTTTCTTGGCCTCCCTGTCATCCCTGTTGCTTGATCCACCATATCCTGTTGCCTGACTACTATGACCTTTCAGAAACAACCAAAAGTGAGCATTGGTGGTTCAGTGGTAGAATTCTCGCCTGCCAGAAACAACCAAAGAAGTAATTTTTTGTTAAGCTTGGTGCTATGAAGGAGTCTAAAGAAATGTGAGAGAGAGAACTTATCAAGATGAGAAGAGATGAATAATCCATGAAAATGTCATGGATCATAAAGCAGTGTATGAGTTTGTATAAAATTATTTAGTGCAGACTATAAGAACTGCAGACTTAGGCTATGTCAGTGATGGCTGGAATGGAAGGCATAATGGAATCAAAAAGATTTTTCACTATACAGGTTAAATAAGTATCCCTTATCCAAAATGTTTGGGCCCAGAAGTGTTTTGGATTTCAGATTTTGGAATACTTGCAGGTACTTAGCCAGCTGAGCATCCCTAATGTGAAAATCAGAAATGCTCCTTTGAGCATCATGTCAGTGCTCAGAAAGTTTCAGGTTTTGGAGCATTTCAGATTTTTGATTTTTGGATTAGGGATGCTCAACCTGTATAGAAATAGTGAATAATTTTGATTGGGGAGAGGAAAGTGTTATCTATTTAAGAGTACCCATATAAATAAAGACATGAGCCTGGGATATTCATGAATCAGAAAAGTTTGGTGAAAGCAAGGTATCAAATAATAATAAAGATATTTATGACTAATTAAGGTGAAGCCAGAATACTTAGAAAGTCTCTTAGAAAGTAGGCAGAGGAGTTTCCATTTTGGAAAGTAGGAAATAGTAGGGTACTGAAGATTTTATAGTTAGGGAAGTGATGTGACAATGATTTAGGTCTTTTTTTGTCTTTTGACGTTACTTGTTTTCTCTATACTCAGTCTTCAGAGTGGCCCTCCCACCACTTCCAGGTTGAGCAAAAGAAAGGGATTGAGCAAAAGAAAGGGAGTGGGGCAGAGTCTGTTTATAGAAGAACGGTTAATAAAAGAGTGCCTAGGGGAGCATAGTTAAAAAAAGGATGGTGCATAAATGCCCTTAAGTATGTTTTCTTCTTCCTTTTTTTTCCCTAGCCCTGTTTTGTGAAAATTAAGTATGTTTTTAATGCCAGTACTTTTGCAACATGACATTAACCAAACCCATATAATTTTTTTCCCTATATTTGTCTGAAATTTCTTCCATGATGTGTGGTAGTGATTGAATTTCAATTTAGAAAGCTATGAGAAATTGTCAGATATTCCTGGAAATTAAGTGGTTAAGTGGATTGAATTTTTCCTAGGAACAACACTGTGAGTGGAGATTACATTCTTGATGTTCAAGTATCTTCCAGCATTTATAACATAGTTACTGTATTATTTGTTGCTGTATGACAAATTACCCCAAAACTTAGTGGCTTAAACAGCAAACATTTATCTTATAGTTTCTGTGGGTCAGGAATTTGGGAGTGGCTTAGCTGGGTGGTTCTACTTCAGGTTGTCTCAGTCAAGATGTGTTGGTCAGGGCTGCAGTCATCTGAAGGCTCAACTGGGGTAGGAGGTTATATTTCTAGACAGCTTACTCTCGTGACTGTTACCATGAGGCCTCAGTTCCTCACTGCTTCTCCATAGGGCTGTTTGAGAATCTTCACAATATGGCAGCTGGCTTCCCCCAGAACTAATGATCCAAAAGAGAGGGAGGAGAAAGCCAATGTATCTTTTTTTTTTCCTAAGATTAATATGTAATTCACACAACATACAATTCACTCATTTAAATTGTACAGTTCAATATTTTTTAGTATATTTATAGGTTTGTATAACCATCACCACAATCTAATTTTATAATATTTTTATCCTTCCTAGAAGATACCCTGTAACCAGCAGTCACTACCCATTTTTCTCTCCTCCCAGCTCCTGGCAACCACTAATCTACTTTCTGTCTCTATGGATTTGCCTGTTTTGGACATTTAATATAAATGAAATCATGTAACAGTTGGCTTTTGTGACAGGCTTCTTTCACATAGCAGTATTTTGGAGGTTCACCCATGTTGTGGCATATATTAGTACTTCATGCCTATTTATGGCCAAATAGGATTCCACTTTAGAGATAATACCACATTTTGTTTATTCATTCTTCAGTTAATGGACATTATGAATAATGCTGCTGTGAATATTTGTGTATAGGTTTTTATGTGAACATATGTCTTCATATTTTCTCTTGGGTATTTATACTTAAGAGTGGAATTGCTGGATCCTGTGGTAACTCTTACTTTTGGAGAACAGTTGTCCAAAGCAGCTATACCATTTTACATTCCCACCAGCAATGTATGAGGATTCTAATTTCTCCCCATTCTTACCAATACTTATTTAAAGTGTTGTCCGCCTTTTTCAGTGTAGTCATCCTAATGGGTATGAGGCAGTGTCTCATTGTGGTTTTGATTTGCATTTCCCTAATGACTAATGATGTTGAACATCTTTTCATGTGCTTATTGGCCATTTGTGTATCTTCTTTGGAGAATGTCTATGCAGATCCTTTGCCCATTTTTTAAATTGGGTTATTTGTCTTTTATTATTGAGTTGTAAGATTTCTTTAGTGTTCTGGATACAAATCCTTTATCAAATATATGATTTACATCTATTTTCTCCTATTCTGCGGGTTTCTCCCATTCTTTTCCTTTCCTGATATTGTCTTTTGAAACACAAAAGATTTTAATTCTGGTGAGGTCTAATTTATCTTTCTTTTGTCACTTTTGCTTTTGTTGTCATATCCAAGAAACCATTGCCTAATCTAAGGTCATGGATGTTTACTCCTATTTTTTCTTCTAAGAGTTTTATATTTTTTGCTTTTATAATTAGGTCTGTGATCCATTTTGAGTTAATTTTTGTGTATGATAGGAGGTAGAGGTCCAACTAGGGGTCCACTCATTCTTTTGCATGTGGACATCCAGTTATCCTAGAACCGCTTGTTAAAAAGATTCTTTCCCCATTGAATTATCTTGACACCTTTGTTAAAAATCATTTGACCATGAATTCAGAATATCTTTTTGTGACATAGTCTCAAAAGTTATACATTGTCACTTCGGCTTTATTTTATGTGTTGGAAGCAAGTTACTAAAGCACACCTTATGCTCAAGGGGAGGGGAGTTTCATTCCACCCTTTGAAGGGAGGGGTATCAAAGAGTTTGTGGACATATTATAAAGCCACCACAATAATGAATCAGGAAAACAAAGAAAACAAATTTAAATCTATGTAATTTAAAATAATTAGGTCATACTCCAGGTCATAGAAATGGGGTCATTGCCTACTGCTGCATTAATTATAAAGAGGTACTTAATGTATTTTAAAATGTTCATTTGCCATGTTCCAACATTGTTCAAGTATAGCAATAAAAAGAATTGGATTAAGAAAACCCTATAAGCATAATTTTAATCTTAAATTCATGTAAACTTTAAACGTTTAATTAATAGGAAATGTTTGTGAAATGATATGAAATAGCTAGGTTGTAGTTTGTAGTTCCTTTCTTGTTACTAGATGCTTCAATAGTATGTTGGTGAACCATTCAATAAAAGCAGCATGAAAGGAGATCCAAGTGGTTATTAGTTATAAGCTGCCAGTGAACAGAGCAACAAAAGGAAAGAACTAAGCATTCATTGGAAATCCATGTGTGTTAATCCTATAGGAAGTGTCTTAGTCTTATTTTTTGGTACTTTTCTGTTATGCTTCCAGGTTATCACTCTCTCAGTGCTCCTTTCCAAGGTCAACTAGATGTTTCCTTCTAGCCTACTCCAGGCTTTTGCTCCAGCACTTTTTTCTCTTGCATCTTCCTTTTACCCCATCTGCTGGATCATTTTTCATCAGTATTCAAACACTGATATAATATTTCCAGTCTTACAAAATAAAAAATCCTCTTTCCTGACCCCAAATCTCCCTCAACTACTGCTGCATTTTCCTGTGCTCTTTGACAGTAAAACCCAAAAGATGTGTATATTCGTGCTGTCTTTAATTCCCCTACTTCCATTTTCTCTTTAACCCTCTCCAGTCAGGCTTTGTCCTTCACCAAAACTGCTCTTGTCAAGGTCACCAGTGATCTCCATTATGCTGAATCCCTGATCAATTCTCAGTCCTCATTTTGGGCCACCTTCAGCATTTGTCACAATTTGTCTTTCTCTCCTTCTTGGAGTACTTTTTCTCTTCTTTCAGCACATCATTCTCTTGATTTTTCTTCTACCCCACCAGCCCCTCTTTTTCAGTCATCTTTGCCAATTCTTCTCTTTGTCCTAGTGTTGTAATATCCCACCTTTAGTCCTTGGACTCCTCTCATTTCTAGCTTCACTTATTCCCTGAATAATCTCCTTTTCCATTCCTTTAAATACCATCTATATCTGATAACTCCCAAATTTATATCTTCAACCCTCACCTGTCTTCTGAATTCCAGATTCATTAACTCTTACTTAATAGCTCCACTCAGATGTCTAATAACATCTCAAATTTAACCTATCCAGAACTGAACTCCTGATTTTCTCCTTCATACTTTATCTTTCTAGTGTGTTCCTCATCTTAGTAAACCAGCACCTCCACTTCAGTTGCTCAGGCAAAAATTTTGTCATCATCCTTCAATCCTGTTGATAAAGGTCCTGTGGGCACATCCTTCAAAATACATCCAGACTCTGCTTATTGTATCTCTATTACTACTCCCTTCCGCTAGTTCAATCAACCATTGTGTCTCCTGGTCTAATTCAGGACCTTCTCACCTGATCTAATTCAGGACCTTCAGGCTTTCCTGTTCAGTATTTGCTGTCTGGTGGGTAGTTATCACATAGCAGCCAGAGTAGTCCTGTTAAAACGTTAAGTGAGATCATGTCATTTCTCTGCTCAAGCTGTGTAATGGCTTCCCATGAAACTCAGATTAAAGCAAACCCTTTGTGTTCTGGTATCACTCTGACTTCATCTACTACTTGCCCCCAGCTACTCTTGTCTATACTTGTTTAATTGTTGTTTCTTGGACACACCAAGACCACTCTCTGCTCTGGGCCTTTGGGCCTTTTCCCATCTTTGTAGAACTCTCTTCCTCTATAAGAATGAGGTGTTTTCCCTCAATTCTTTTTCAGCTTTTTAGTGTGGCCTTCCTTGGTCATCCTTTTTAAATTAACAACCCTACTCCCAACAGTTCTGTCTGTCCTCCTTACTGTATTTTTCTTCATAGCATTTGTCACCATTTGACTTAATATATGTTTACAGAATTATCTGTCTTTGTCCACTAGATTGTAAGCTCCATGAAGGCAGGGGCTTGGTCTGTTTTGTTTCATAGCTATATTCCCAGGAGTTCATAGTAGGAACTCAAAAAATTTTTGAATTTCTAGAAATTAGTGGAAAGGCTAATGGAATTTTTTAAATTGCCCATTTATCTTAAGTTTCCCCTTCTATTTAATAGTGGTCCTGAATTAGAAATGCTAACTGAACCTAACCCATAACTATAAAAACTTCTTGTTTCACAAATATAATCCAACCCCCCATTTTATTGATGATAAAATCAAGCCCTGGGGATGTTAAGTATTATTTCCAGAAATAGCCAGTTAATTAGTGGTACAGCTAAGAGTAGAATACAGGTCCCTTGAATCTCAGTTCATTGCTTTCTTCACTACTTTGTGATAATCTTAGCGTGAAGCCAAACTTCCAGAGTCAGTTCTGCTGAAGACATCAGCGAGCAGAAATCGAAAAGATATGCTTTTTAAGTAGATTGGTGATATTCAAAGCAATGAAACCTGCTGACTAATAATTTAAACTGCTTTCTCCCCTCTGGTCATTACAATATTTAAGTTAGTTTATTTTAGTATGTTTATTGTGAAATAAGTAAACGTTGAGAAATGTGTTTATGTTGTATTTGGTATTTTTTGATCTCAGGTGCACATGAACTTGAACAGATGCAGCTGATTTTAGAGTCTATTCCTGTTGTACATGAGGAAGATCGTCAGGAGCTTCTCAGCGTAATTCCAGTTTACATAAGAAATGACATGACTGAGCCACACAAACCTTTAACTCAGCTGCTTCCAGGAATTAGTCGAGAAGGTATGATCACTCAGGAGTAACTATCATGTTAATGCGTGCGTGCGTGCGTGCGTGCGTGCGTGCGTGCGTGTGTGTGTGTGTGTATGTAAGTAAAAGCAGAATTTATGCAGGGAAGCTTTAGCTCTTTATCCTTAGATATCTGGCTTTCTCCCAAATAGTCTACCTAAAACTTTACTCTTCCCCTTTTTTGGCTTGGCTGTTAGGCTGAGATCTGTTTCTTTGTTCCTCTGAGTAATTTTTGAGATTCCAGAAAGTGTACCCCTCCTGGTTCTAACTCCATTTACTATTCCAGTTTACACTTCTGATTACCTACTGTAGGTGAGCATATTGACTCACTGGCACTGTCTGAACTGGAATGGAGTTCTGTGAGGGTTGCTTGATAAGTAAGTATGGGCATGAATTCGATTTGGATGTGAAAGAAAATTAAGTCACAGGGAAAGTAAGATCTTCATGGCAAGAAAGAGATGGAGGGAAGAGTGAAACTAAAGCAAAAATAGTGTGTGACTCTGTATTAAGCCCTATGAGCAAACAAAACATATGAGCTTGTAGATTGGTGTTAGAAGTGTTAGGTGAGGGTCAGCCTGTGGCTCACTTGGGAGAGTGTGGTTCTGGTAACACCAAGGCCACGGGTTCGGATCCCTATATAGGGATGGCTGGTTAGCTCACTTCGGAGAACGTGGTGCTGACAACACCAAGTCAAAGGTTAAGATCCCTTTACTGGTCATCTTTTGAGAAAAAAAAAGTGTTAGGTGCTAAGTGTGAGAGGTTGTGCATGCTTTGATGCTTGGAGAGAATCAAAACTTCATTGACCACTAAAGCAATTAGGAATTAGTTTTTGTCCCCAAATGGAGTGGCATATCTTTAGGATTTGTTGATATCAATAAGATACAAAAGTCTAACTTTTGTAGTAGTCTGTAATAAGGTAACTTTTCTTAAGGGAGAACATTAGGTGTGAAAAATATTTCTCTTAAAAATTGACTGTCTTGTATCTTTAAGAATTATAGTATATTAAGGTACATCAGTGTCAGAATTATATTGTTCTCTCATCATTCAAAAAAGTTAGAAGGGGATGGCCAGTTTGTTTAGTTATCAGAGCATGGTGCTGATAAACACCAACTTCCAGGGTTTGATCCCTGTACCAACCAGCCACCAAAATAAAAAGAAAAAAGTTAGGAATAGTTTGCTAAACATCTTAAACTTTTTGTTAATTATACATCCATTATTCGTAGCACCCACTCTGATCATCATATGTGTTTCAGGTTAGTGTATATTAAAGTGTTTTAAAGTCAGAAGTGTTTTGCAAATTAGGTATTGGGTGGCAAAATCATAATGGCGTTGTTTTTATCTCAAATATACTTAGAACTCATATAAATGCTAAATAAAAAGGAAACTGCTATATTTAATTTCAGCAGGTTTTTCAAGCTTCCTTTTTAATGGTTCTACATCCCTAACCAGTCTTTTTTCCAAACAATATTTGAGTGGAACTTAACCAGTCTTTTAATATATCTTCACAATCAAATTCCATTGCTAGCTTTCTTGCTCCTAACCTTGTACAGCACTGTCATGAGGTCCCTGTTCATAATTGAATAGCAGTCACATGACATTGGATTATGCCTGAGAGTCATCTGTGGGAGCTCTTTTAAAATGCAGACTATTAAATCAGAATTGGGAGGTGGAGTGGGGAGCACGGTGGGTGTCTACATTTTTAAAACCCTCTATAAGGGCCAGCCCGTGGCTCACTTGGGAGAGTGTGGTGCTGACAACACCAAGTCAAGGGTTAAAATCCCCTTACTGGTCATCTTTTAAATAAATAAACTAACTAAATAAATTAATAAACAAATCCATCCCAGTACCTCCCTCCCTCCATATAGGTGTGACTGTCCAACCAGGTTGAGAGACGCTGTTCAGGGATAACCTGGATCTGCTTCAGAGTCATTGTCACTATTGCTGTGTCTTATCAAAAGAGGCATTGCTGTTGAAACATTTGTAATCTTGCTAAATAATGCAATTGAATCTTCCTTCTTCTTAACCTAGTTAGGGTGGGGACCATGTCTTACTCACCTTTGAACCAAGCTGAATGTTTGGCTGATGGCTTGGGTTTATTCCTGTGTGTTGAATATCTTTCATAATGGATTCATTAAATTAACCATTGGGCACAAATCTTTGGTGTCCACATATGGCAGAACTGTGCTTGTATACAATTGCAATGCAGCATAGGTAAAGATTCTGAGACTAAAAACTTATTATTTAGATATGTTCCATACCAGTTTCTTCCTGATTAACATTGTTTTATTTGGGGGCAGAGCACATTGAGGCAGTGGGGGGACTTGGTAAAAATAATACGTCTCCCTACACTGTTTATGATCTTCAGAGGAAAAAAGCAAACAGGATTAAGTACATATGAATGAACACATAAAACTTCTAGGAACCCTACTCTGGTTAATGTGTTTAAACGAATACCTCTTTTTCATTTCCCTCCATACTTAAACTGTAGAGAAAGGGAGGATGAGATGTTATCATGTATTTCTATACCTTAGCACACTTTAGCACCATTGTATCAAATAGATCGGTTTCCTCTAGAGCAGTGCTGTCCAGTAGAACTTTCTACAGTGATGGAAATGTTCTGTATATGCATACAGTTGGGAGATCAGCCTGGCTAGTTTCTTTCCTACCTCTTCCTCTCATTCCCTGCTGCCTACAATTCCCAAATGCTAGAGAATTGAGTATTTTGTCTTTGTGTAAGTGGATATTCGATGGTACTGTATCAAGTTTGTGGAATATGGAATTAAAAGACAATACCAGTCTTTCCATGAACTTGTAGAAGTACCCTTGCTTATATACCGTTCTCTATGAGAATGTGATTGTGCTGGGTTAACCATTCATAACTCTTTGACTTGGAGTTTCTTTTGTCTTGAGACACATGACTCCTGGGCTAAGTAAGGTGGACTCTATTAAAGGACAACCAAGCTTGATATATTGTGAAATGATTTCCCAGATTAGGTTAGTATAATAGAGAGGAGTGGGGAAAAATAAGGGGAACAGAAGAAGGAACCTCAACCCTGGATCACTGAAGGGCCATGAGTAGCAATGAACCTTGGGTTTCTTTTTAGTCTGTGTTGGACTGATTTGAAGGTTGAATGAGATAATGTTTCTGAAAGCACTATGTAAAATATGAATGGCTATAAAAATACCAGCTCTTCATGTTAATGAGATTGGGAATTAAGAATAGGGTCTTTTCTGGAGTACAGGTTCGTTTTAGAGAAAGGGCTATCTTTTCCTTTAAGACAGAAGATAAAGATAGAGGGTGTATGAGACCATGGTGAAGAGATAGGGATTGAGATAAATGTGAAATGAGTTCATCTATTGAGAACGACAGAGAAAATTGTGAGCATAAAGAGATGGCCAAATAGCAAAGGTGGAATTGAAATTCCACAGTTTGAATTTGTAGTGAGCAAGATATGGGATGTTGCATCTAGTTTTCATCAGTACTGTTTAGCTAGGAGGCAGAGAAAGTAGATGGTGGCAATGATCCAGGGTTGAAGATTGGTATAAATCATAAGGCATAGAAGTGTGTGGGTGGCATAAGGACAGCCTTCAGGCTGGGTAAGGAGCTTAGTAAGGCCTAACAGACTAATTAATGGGAAGAATTGGGTGTATGGTTAGCCCCGCAAGAATCCTAATATGATCAAGTTTAATGTGTGAACTGTGCTGGAGTGTGATTGATGTGAAGCATATAAACAAATTAGTACAACAGCTAGTTCATGAAGGAGAAAGGGCTTTTATTAAGCACCAGACACTATGCTTTGTATTTAATTTTTATACCTAATAAGATATTTGCATTTAATTTTTATACATTATAAAATAAGTATATATCCATTTTATACATGAAGAAACTGAAGTTCAGCAAGTTTAAGTAGTCCATCTAGCACTACATAGCTAGTAATTCAGTTAAGCTAGTGAGTTGCAGAGTTGGAGTTAAGACCTTTGTATTAGGTTGAGCTATGTGAAATTGCTGTTACAGTAGTCCACCCTTATCTGCTGGGGATACGTTCCACGACCCACAGTGGATGCCTGAAACCATGGATAGTACTGAACCCTATACTGTGAACCCTAACATATACTATATTTTTTTCTATACATACAGAGCTATGATAAAGTTTAATTTATACGTTAGGCACAGTAAGAGATTAACAATAAAGGGTAGTCAGCGTACTGTAATAAAAATTATGTGACTGTGCTCTTGGTCTCTCTTTCTTAAAAATACTGTAATATTTTTGAACCACAGTTGACCGAGGGTAACTGAAACCGTGGATAAAAGGGGACTTACCCTATCTGGCCATTTTTGACTGACAAAAATAGCAGCTTCATATGGTTTAAGTTGATATATCCTCTTTTTCTTTATAACTGGCCATAATAATGAGACTGGGGTACATTTCAAATATTTGCTGTGTTGATTGAATAGATTTTTTTTCGATCTGTAAATCAGGTTAGTTTTATTTCTCTGACAAAACTTAAATTAACTTTTTAATTGAGTAGTTCTTTTTTTCCTCTTTATGAATTGGTGGACCTCTTAGTACAGTTAAGATGCTATGTTCCTATTGCGTAGTATGAAGTGATTACGGTAATCACTTAGCTGGTCATTTAAGTAAATGAGACCAACATTTTCAGTTTTTCTAAAGATAAGCAATTCTTCTCTCAAAAACTTTCACTCTTTCTTTTGCAGCACTGGATTTCCTGGAACAAATTTTGACATTTAGCCCCATGGATCGGTTGACAGCAGAAGAAGCACTCTCCCATCCTTACATGAGCATATATTCCTTTCCAATGGATGAGCCAATTTCAAGTCATCCTTTTCATATTGAAGATGAAGTTGATGATATTTTGCTTATGGATGAGACTCATAGTCACATTTATAACTGGGAAAGGTAAATTGATCCTAAATCAGAAAAATATCATTTATTGAATTTTCAGTGAACCATAATGCAATGAGTATTATTTTTAAATTATATATGATAAGACAGTGCAGAAGTTTTACAAATTTAGTAATGGTCTCTTTGGGTTTCTGTTAAACTTATTAATATCTTTAAATAGCCTTTATGCAATTTAAATATTTAATAAGTTACTGGTTAGGAGATACATAATGGGAAAGTTTAATGCTACTTTGAAGCATTGTCAAAGTCATGAAGGTTAGTAAAATTATAAGGTCCTGTAAATGTGAGGGCTTGGGGCTGGCCAGTTAGCTTACTTGGGAGAGCATGGTACTGATAACACCAAGGTCAAGGGTTTGGACCCCCACACTGGCCAGCCACCAAAACAATAAATAAAAATAAATGTGAGGGCTTGAAGTTTGGAGGTCTGAGCTATTGTAAACTATTGCTTCTATGAATGTCACAATATTTTTTTTAAGATGTTGATGACAAGACTTAATCTTATCTAATAAGGTATCTCCATAGTGTCTTAGATCTTTACTGTATCAGTTATGTCTTAGGACAAATTATTTTTGACTCATGGTATATGCAGTATTTGAATATGTTTTTCTGATGACATAAAATTAATTTTGGGATCTTAACATAAGCTCAGTAAAAGGAATGTTTTTAGTCTAAACAGATATGAAACATCAAAATGGATAACATTGTACATTAAAGTGAAATAATTTCTTCCCTCAGCCTCCTTTCAGGATTTCTAAATTTCTGGGGAAGTGTAGATATAATTCTGCTTCAAAGTAGGGTGGTAGCATATTATTTAAAGTCTTCAGGTGATTTTGATGTGTGGCCAGGTTTACGAGTCATTAATGACAGTGTTTAAGATTTCATATATTTCTGTGTCTAAAAAGAAATGATTGTTAAAGAAGTAGTTCATTGTTTCAGTGTTGAGGTATTTGTGTGTTTATACACATGTGCCAACCACATTTTTTTCTCCACATGCCCATTTCTACCCCCAAATACAGTTCTTTCACACATATCCAAACATCTTCTAACCTCTGTATTTTCTGTTATACTCAGTTATCTATTTTCTGTTCCCTGCTCCCCATCCCCCAGTCATTTTCATGTGTATGTCTCAATCTGCCTCTACTTGGGCATGGTGTAGTCACCTTGTTGTGATGTGTGAGAGGATACCACATTCAGTAGCACATATACATGAAGAGACTTTTTTCCTATTCATGGTGATGCATTCCAGGAAAACTTCCTCTCTTTTAGTCTGCCTTATTACTAGTAGTGTGAAAATTTGTAAAGTACCTGATTCAGATTAGAGATCTGTATTTTGTGGCCATAAAGTGTTTTTTGTCTGTGTGAAACTGCTGGAGTTGAACTACAGATATGCCAGTCACCCAGATATTTATCTACAGTTGTGTTTGTGGTGGATGAAAAATAGACTAGAGAAAAGTAGAAATAAGTGAGAACTCAAGAGTTTCTCATGAAATTATATGCTCCATTGGCAATTACCAAGTATTGCCTCATAGGCCCCCTAAGTATAATAACAGGTATACTTATCTGTTAAGATTATATGTTCTGGTAGGGCAGGGAAGATTCATGGTTTACTCTCCTGTTATCCCCTTAAAGACCTAACATAGTGCTTTCACATAAAAGGCGATAGGTGAATTTGAAAATGAAATCATGGAGTAACACTAATGTATTAATTTTTTCAGGTATCATGATTGTCAGTTTTCAGAGCATGATTGGCCTATACATAACAACTTTGATATTGATGAAGTGCAGCTTGACCCAAGAGCTCTGTCTGATGTCACTGATGAAGAAGAAGTACAAGTTGACCCTCGAAAATATTTGGATGGAGATCGAGAAAAGTACCTGGAGGATCCTGCTTTTGATACCAGTTACTCTACTGAGCCTTGTTGGCAGTACCCAGATCATCATGAAAACAAATATTGTGATCTGGAGTGTAGCCATACTTGTAACTACAAAATGAGGTCATCATCATATTTAGATAACTTAGTTTGGAGGGAGAGTGAAGTTAACCATTATTATGAACCCAAGCTTATTATAGATCTTTCTAATTGGAAAGAACAAAGCAAAGAAAAGTCTGATAAGAAAGGCAAGTCAAAATGTGAAAGGAATGGATTGGTTAAAGCCCAGATAGCTCTAGAGGAAGCATCACAGCAACTGGTTGAAAAAGAAAGGGAAAAGAATCAGGGATTTGATTTTGATTCCTTTATTGCAGGAACTATTCAACTTAGTTCACAGCACGAGCCTACTGATGTTGTTGATAAATTAAATGACTTGAATAGCTCAGTGTCCCAACTAGAATTGAAAAGTTTGATATCAAAATCAGTAAGCCAAGAAAAACAGGAAAAAGGAATGGCCAATTTGGCTCAGTTAGAAGCGTTGTACCAATCTTCTTGGGATAGCCAGTTTGTGAGCAGTGGGGAGGACTGTTTTCTCATCAATCAGTTTTGTTGTGAGGTAAGGAAGGATGAACAAATTGAGAAGGAAAACACTTATACCAGTTACTTGGACAAGTTCTTTAGCAGAAAAGAAGATACTGAAATGCTAGAAACTGAGCCAGTAGAGGATGGGAAGCTGGGGGAGAGAGGAAATGAGGAAGGATTTCTGAACAACAGTGGGGAGTTCCTCTTTAACAAGCAGCTTGAATCTATAGGCATCCCACAGTTTCACAGTCCAGTTGGGTCACCACTTAAGTCAATACAGGCCACATTAACACCTTCTGCTATGAAATCCTCCCCTCAAATTCCTCATAAAACATACAGCAGCATTCTGAAACATCTGAACTAAAACACTCAGCAGACATTTCTCTTTGTAGTCTTCATGAAATGTATTGTCTTTTTTTTTTAAAACTAGTGTTTAAGTCATTTTTTACTTGAATCAGATGATGTCATTTGGTAAGGATTTTATTCTCGATTTTTAAAATCCAGACTTTTTTTCTACATGTGAGATAGTTTTCATTTTAACTGGCATGTCGTTTGCACACACAAAGAATAGAGCAAAATAATGCAATGCAGGAGAAGACAAAAGAAATGCACTAAGACAAGTAAACATTCTCTCATAGAACAATGATCTGTTTTACAGGAAACAAATCTTGCCTTGAAATTTACACAGTGAGACTGTACATAACTGCATGAAAATATCTATTTTTTTCCTAAAACATTTTTCATTCATGAGTATTTTCAAGTTTTTCATACTGTTCACATTTCTTAAAACACATGATACCAGCAGCAACTGAAAATGAATGCCGAATTTGGTACACATGTGTTATCTACCTCAAGGTAACAAAAGTATGTGGCAAAACATATACCACCCATAGTGCTTCACAGTACGCACTTCTATTTAGCCAGCATCTATTGTAGTAAACTTCTTAATAAGACTCATTCACTGTTTATAAATGTTCTGGTATGCATTCTTTATAGTGAAGTGTTAATACATCACATCTTATTTATTTTAGCAAATCAGTATATTTTCTGTATTTAATTATAAAAGAAGTTAACTTAGTTTTTAAAATTTATTTGCAAGTACACTTTTTCCATTTGGCACTATGGTTTGTTGCCTACCTAGCTGAATACATAATGTCAGCTTATCCCAAGGCTGTCCATGTACTTAATTTACTTAAGTGTTCGTTTTAAGTAAAGTGCTCACTGTGTATAGGAATTTGTATTTTGGAGGTGCTTGATCTATCTACAAAGAAAAATTAGGAATTACTTTATTATAAAATGCTCCTAGAAGTCTTAATTGTGTTTATTTTTTAAAAAAGGTAATGTTAGACTTGTGTGCATGAAAGTAATTAAGGTACATCATTATTGTAGTTTAAAAGTCGTACATGATAAGACATTTTGTTTTTACTGTATGTTTTTACTGAATGATCTGTTCCCCATCCCAAGGCAAGCATGAATAAAATTAGGTTAAATGTAGCATGTGGCATCACAGTCTCTTAGAATTTGTTTCATCTGTTTTATTTTATTGAATACTGTCTGTATCTTTGGTTATCCTGTTTGAAGAAAAAGGATAAATAAAACATGGCCAGCAAATCTGGCTCCTGTTTGACTCTTTAGGTAATGAAAATTACTACTATAATCTTGAGTTCCCCTTTCCAGCGTGTTTGAATTCTGGGTATAACTAAACAGTTTAAAAGGCTGAGAAGAAAAAGGTTTTGTCTCCACAGAAAAAAACCTTCTGTTGACTTCCTTCACACATTAAAATAGAATAAGTTTTTATATATTTCAAAACTTATAAAAAATGTGTGGAAGCTTTGAACTATACTATCAGAAAAACCTTTATTTTATTTTATTTTTTATTTTTATTTTTTTTATATTTAATTCTGAATTTATTCTCGAGCCATAAGTTTTTGTTTCTTCAGTTTCTTCTGGGATATCTTTTTCTTCTGTGCAACCTCTTCTTCTGGTTTGGGAACGATTTGTTCCTTTTCAGTAAGGATCATTTCGATGTGGCAGGGGGAGCTCATGTATGGGTTAATCCGACCATGAGCTCTGTAAGTACGGCGGCGCATCTTGGGTGCTTTGTTCACCTGGATATGCTCAGTCACCAGAGAATCTACATCTAAACCCTTAAGTTCAGCATTACTCTCTGCATTTTTAAGCATGTGCAGCAAAAATTCAGCACTCTTTTTGGGCCACCGACCCTGTGTCCAACCCCACTGTTTGGCCTGGGCACACCTACCAACTCCACCATTGTAACGCCTGAATGGTACACATTGCTTCTGTAAGGTGACATCCTTCAGATACTTGGTGGCTTTACGGATATGCATACCCTTAATGGCCTGAGCAGTTTCACGGGTGTTCTTAAAGTGAACACGAAGATTTGAACCTCTCGACTTACACGATTTTGTGGGGTTTTCTGGGTCAAGCGAATAGCGAACCATTTTTAAAGATCACCTTAGGCCGCTTACTGGAAGAGCTCAGAAAAACCTTTAAATGTGTTTGCTCTACAATACGAGTACATCATCTTTCCTTCACTCAAAAACTTACTACCTCTCTAAAATATAAAACCATTTTTCCTTTAGCCTCTCTTTTTTTGTCTGTCTTTTATCCTTGTTCTGTACACCAATTCTGTTAGTATTTGGACTTCTACCTTCCCAATGACCTATTCAATGATGTCATCTGAATTCACAAAGCTTTAAAATCTAGATATTTTCTGGATGAGTATATAACATGTATGAGTAAACTGAAACATACACTCAAATTACCTTAAAAAGGCAAGCTCTGACATACAGTAATGAGAGAATTGATTTGTGTGGAGAGAGGGGAGATGTGGGAAAGAAATGAGATTTGGGAAAAATGGGATTACTTATGGTTGGAGCTGGGTGGGATGGTGAGTCAGAGGCTTTGAGTCTCTTGAGTGTCAGACTAACAGGAAGCAAGGGAAGCAAATGGACAGCAGACATTTGCTCCATTATGAACATTTTTGCTAATCTAAATTCATTCTGATGATTAGCGTTGAATCTAAAATGCTGTCTCACCTGAGGGAGGCCTAGAACTTACCTTCTTACTGGGAAATTTGCTCCTGGATTTAATCCACATTTATCACTGTCAACTTTGGCTGCTTCATGGCTATATACATAATATATACATAATGGTCTATTGTTAACTTTGTTTTGAGTTTTTAAAACCATCAAAGAGGGAAGGTAGAATGTAAGTACTTTGAAACCTTGCATATCAAATATGCCTGCTTAGGCCGAGCCCGTGGCGCACTTGGTAGAGTGCGGCGCTGGCAGCGCGGCGACGCTCCCGCCGCGGGTTCGGATCCTATATAGGACTGACCAGTGCACTCATTGGCTGAGTGCCGGTCATGAAAAAAAACGACAAAAAAAAAAAAAAAAAAAATGCCTGCTTTAGGGGGGTCCCAGGACGGGTATTAAGTTATAAAGCCAGTTTCCAATAAAATGTTTGCCATTTATTGTCCCCCTCCCCATCCCTGCAACCTAAATGTCTTCTTTGTAGGGTAATGAAGATGATACACTTTTTGAGGAAATGTTAGTGTTTAAGGTTCTTCTAGAAAGGTAACCTGAGCTTAGGAAATTAGAACTACAATAGGGGCAAAGGGCATTATTAGCTTACTATTAGTGGGCAATGAACTGCCAACACCAAGGTATGCATCTAATTTTTAAAAATAATTTTGTGGCTGGCCCATTAGTTCAGCTGTTTAGAGTGCAGCCTAATAACAACAATGTCAAGAGTTCAGATCCCCTTACCAGGCAGCCACCAAATTAAAAAAAAATAATAGTTAAAAACAAAATTTATCATCTTAACCACTTTTAAGTGTGCAGTAGTGTTAACTATATGCACATGGTGGTACAACAAATTTCTAGGACTTCATCTTGCTTCATTGAACAACTCTCCTTTACCCTCTCCCCCAGCCCCTGGCCACCAGACCACCATCTACTTTCGAAGAGTTTGATTTTTTTAGATACTTTGTATAAATGTGGAATCATGCATTTGTCTTTTTGCGACTGTCTAATTTCACTTAGAATAATGTCCTGAAGTTGCATTCATGTTGTAGCATATGATAGAATTTTCTTTTTTCAAGGCTAAATAATATTCCAAATTCCATGTATCTGCCACATCTTTATTCAATTGATGGGCAATTTCATTGCTTCCACCTCTTGGCTGTTGTGACTAGTGCTGCAGTGAACATGGGTGTGTAAATGTCTGTTCAAGAGCCTGTTTTTAATTCTTGTTGATATATACCCAGAATTAGGATTGCTGGGTCATATGGTAATTCTAGTTTTAATTTTTTTTTAGGGAACAGCCATATTGTTTTGCATAGTAACTGCACTATTTTACATTCCCATCAACAGTGCACAAGGGTTCAAATTTCTCCACATCCTCACCAACACTTGTTATTTTCTGGGGTTTTTTTGTTTGTTTGTTTTACAGTGGCTATACTAAGGTGTGAGATGATATTGTGGGTTTGGTTTTCATTTCCCTGATGATTAGTGATACTGAGCATCTTCTCCTGTTTGTTGACCATTTGTGTATCTTCTTTGGAGAAATGTCTTTTCAAGTCCTTTGCCCATTTTTTAATTGGATTGTATTATGATTGAGTTGTAGGAGTTCTTTATATATTCTGGATATTAACTGCTTATCAGATACATGGTTTGCAGATATTTTCTCCCATTTGTAGGTTGCTTTTTTACCTCGTTCATTTCACTCATTGGTTTTTTCCTTTGCTGCACAGAAGTTTTTTAATTTGATGCAATCCCATTTGTTTATTTTTGCTTTTGTTACCTGTGCTTTTGGTGTCATATCCAAGAAATCACTGCCAAATCCAATGTTATGAAGCTTTGCTCTTTTGTTGTAAGAGTTCTGTAGTTTCAGTTCTTATGCTTAGATCTTTATTTTGAGTTAATTTTTGTATACAGTATAAGGTAAGGGTCTGACTTCATTCTTTTGCATGTGGCTATCCAGTTTTCCTAACACCATTTGTTGAAGAGACTGTCTTTAGCCTTGACACCTTTGTTGAAGATCATTTGACAATATACTTGAGAGTTTATTTCTGGGTTCTCTGTTATATGTCCTCCTTTGCCTCTTGTGACAGTTTTTGTCTATTTTCTCTGATATAGGTATGGTCACCCCTGCTTTCTTAATGGTTGCCATTTGCATGGAATATGTGTTTCCATCTTTTCATTTTCAGACGATGTATGTCCTTATATCTAAAATGAGTCTCTGTGGACAGCATGTAGTTGGATCTTAGGGTTTTTTTAGACTGAGAATTTTAATTCATTTACATTTAAAAAGACTTACTTATGGGAAAGGGCTTACTGTCACCATTTTGTTCATTTTCTGTTTGTCTTGTATTTTGTCCCACTTTTTCTCTTGTTGCCTGTCTTTTTTTTTTTGATGTGCTTGATTCCCTTCTCATTTTCTTTTGAGCATCTTCTATAGGTATTTTGTCTGTAGTTACCATGGGGATTACATAAAACATCTTATGGTTATAATAATCTATTTTAAACTGATAGCAATTTCAACCTTATGCAAAAACTACTCCCTTACATCCCCCCCATGTTATTAATGTCAGAAATTACATCTTCTTATATTTTGTATCAATAGTATAAAAAAACCTTACAACTATAAAACTGTTATCTTGTAAATTCTATACCTGAATTAAAAGTGATTACACACTACTATTACAGTATTCTGTATTTGTATATATATATACCTTTACCAGAAAGCATTATATATTTTTGTATGCTTTCATGTTGCTGTCTGCATCCTTTCAAGTTGAAGAACTCCATTTATGTATGCTTCGTCTATGATTTTGTAAACATGTATTATTTTGTATGTTTTAAAATCTCATGGCATTTTGTTCATATCTGTTTGCAACTTGCATTTTTACTCATGTCTCTGAAATTTAACTACATGGATACATGTAGCTTTAGTTTCATTTTGATTGCTATGTCATGATGTACTTATCCATCTTTTAAATGTCATTTTCCAAAACTTTGCTTCTGCAAGCACCTTTGCAGTCAGAATTCTTGTGAACATATGTAGGAGTGTCTTTAGGATAAATATCTAGACTTGTTCAGTCATAAAGAATGCATATATTCAAGTGTATGAGATGACATATTGCTGTCCAGAAGTCGTTGTACCGATTCACGCTCCTGTGAGCAATGTGTATGAGTTCCTGTTCATCCACATCCTCCCAAACAAGAAACCAGATCATTTCCATTCAGTGAGTCTTACCAGCCTTGCTGTGTTCAGTTTACTTTAACTACAGTAGTAATCAGAATTTTTAATTCTGTTGCTTTTAATAAACTCTGGCTACAGAGATGGAACAGGCAGACAACAAAAAAGAAGATATTAAAAAACAAAACGGAATTTTTAATTCTGAACAACTGCATGACAGAAAATCATGACTACACCTTAGGGATCCTCACGTAGTCACTTCAGTGATGAGATTGTCTTGTTTCTTATTTCCTGTTCTTCCTTATTTTCTATTGTAGCTCGGGAACAGGGAGGTTTAAATCTTAAAGGCTGAACCAATTATATAATTTTCACAGAGGCCCATTTCTAACCAGCAAAAGTAGAGCATCATGAATCAAATAGTGTTTTCAAAATAAAACCCAACATAGGGTAATAACCTTTGCTTCTAGGTTAAAGACCTTCTGCACAGTATATTGTTCCTTACAAAATTATTTTATTTTAAAATAACTGTTTTCCATCAGGTGCTGTGGTATATATTAGAACACATTTAATTACTGGTCATCAGGTAGACTGATGAACTGACTGAACTGCTCACTGCCTAATCTCAGCCTTTTCACTTCCCATCTACTATTGAATTCAAAGCCAATGGAGGCTCTACCCTCAATAGGTCTACCACCTATACAATATTAGCCAACTGGAGTTTTACCCTAGGCCTATTCATGTTATGATTCCCTATTCAGGCATAGTTTTTGTTTGTTTGTTTGTTGGGTTTTTTTGGTGGCTGCCCTGTACAGGGATCCTAGAATCTTCTAAGTAGAGAAGAAAAAGGACTGAACTAGGAATCTGGACATCTAAGTCCTGGAACCAGTTTCACCACTGATTTACTTTCCATCATTTGGGCGTCATTTAATCTCCACGAGCTTCAGTTCGTTAACTAGAAAACGCATATTACTTGAGCCTGACAATACAGTCTACTTGGAACATCTTCTGTGGAGGAAAATGTTGTTAAATCCTGACCTATTATAATATCAATGTGTAGCCCTTGCCAGGATATGCTGCTTATAGATCTTATTTCTATAATACCTGCATTGGACTGGGTGCACTAATGTGCCTTTTAAGCATTTTGAGAATGACATTTTGTGTTCAGTGCGCCCTTACCAGTTGACTGGTAGAGGAAAAAGAAGCAAAACTTGGAACCCCAGGGTTGTTTACCTTTGAAAGAGCAGCTCTTTCCTCATAGGGCCTGGGGCAGTCTCCTTAAATAAGCCATGTGAAGAGAAGGATCTTTGTAGGCTCTTGCAATGTCTGGTACGTAAAAAATATCTTACAGAAAGGAAGGGTTTTCGATCATCCTTGTCAGAGCACTATCTCAGTTATAATGCAAAGGTCTAACAAGGAAATCCAACTGGATTTGCATGTTTATCTTTGCTGCCTTGGTGTAATGCAGTAGTGGAGTAACAAACCTAGTTAAGCAAAATACTTACCTTCCATTACAATTGTCAGTATCTGCAATGCCCTGCCTAACTCTTGGTGCTGCTGCAGTTGGGAAAGTGTGGATGCTGGCTCCAGATCTGAGACACTGCTCCTGGTCTCCTGGTTCAAACCCCAGTCCAAGCCTGCTTCTTCATGTTCAACTTAAACCACAAACTTGGATCCATGTCTATACACTTGGACTCTGCTTGCATTTGTGGTTACCACTCCCACATCCACCAGACTTGAACCTCTGAGGTAACTTCAGCTGTCAGCTCAGACCTTGAACCTTGCAGGATTGCACAGTGCTTAAGCAGACATGCTTCAAAGTCATATCTACACTAAGCATAAAACTGCATTCTACTGCTTACCAGCTTTGTTGCCTTGTGTAAGTTATTCAGTCTCTTGGTTTTCCTCATTTATAAAATAGGGCTAATGATACCTAATTCACAGGTTGGTTGTAAGGACTAAATGAGATATTGTACACAAAGTTTTTTTCGCATGATGCCTGGTATTCACTAAGTTATCATTGACTTTGTCCTGTTTGAATTATTGCCTATGCCTCCCAAATTGGACTGAAATACTGCATTCTGACCTTGACTTTGGCTTCAGTATTGTGTCTTAATTTCTGGCTTTGACCTACAGATGGCCTTCTACTCTATCCATACCGCTCATCAGCTGTACCTAACTCTTGGCTCCAGTTTTTGGTCCTTTCTCACCAGTGCAGGCTCTTGCCTGAACCAATTCAGCTTGGGTAGCTCTAAGATCCCTAAAGACTAGACCGAGTTCATGTCCACTTCCTTTGTTTGCTGTGAGTGGTCTGCATTGCTCCCCGCAACAAGCATCTTCATTTGGAAGCCAAAAGCCCTGGAGTCATTTTACTCTCCTTTTTCTGAAAACCAACATCCAATCCATCAATGAATCCTGTGGCAATGTCCATTACCTGACTGCTTTGCACCATCTCCACAGCTACCGTGTGATCTAATCCACCATCATGTATCTGCAGGACTATGGCAATAGCCTGCTAACTGCTCATCCTGCTACTTCCCTGGCCACCCTACACTTTATTCTCAATACAGTAGCCAGAGTGATCCTTTTAAGTCCTAAGTCAGACCATATCACTTCTCTAGTTACTGAAAATCTGAATGACTCCCCCGCTCAGAGTAAATGCCAGTCTTTCCCAAGGCTTATAAGGCACCTCTCCACTACTCTTTCCTGAGCTCACATGGCTCCAGCCACACCAGCCCACACTTGCTCTCACCTTAGGGTGTTTACCTGCTCTTCTTTCTGCCTGGAAATCTGGCCTGGAGAGCTGCATCACTCTCTCCTTTCCTCCCTAGAAGTCTGTTCAAGTGTTAACCTTATTGCAGAGGCTATGACTGACCATGTAAAATAGCACCCATCCCATCACTCCTATGCCCCTGCTTTGTTTGATTTTTCTTCCCTTGACATAACCACCAATATGTCATATCCTTTCTTATAGACAGATGTCTTTTGTCCCTCTACTTAGAATATAAGCTCCTTAAGGAAGAGCTCCTTGAATGACTTTGTTCTGTTCACTGCTATATCCCCAGTCTGTAAGAGTGCTTGGCACATAGTAAGTACTCGATATTTATTGAATGAATGAGGGCACGAAGGAAGATAATGACTACTGTTTTCTAAATTCCTTGTGGATTGATGGAGCATTAGAGCAGTGAGGCTGTATTGATAGCTCTGGGGTTTGCTTATTAGTTTTTGTGTGAAGTTACAATATTCATAGTTCTCAAACTTTGTATAATTTTCACAGGGGAATATATAACATTTTGTATGAATATACAAAACAGGCAAGCTCTAAGTTGCAGTCTCAAGAGCAGTTAGAAATTCTCAGAAAATGTGAGTCTGGTCCAGCCGGTTTATTATCCTTAATTGCACTGTCAAATGTAGGTGCAATTTAGGTTAATGATTGTATTGCTCCTGAGTCAGCTGCTTGACTGTTTCCCTGTTCTCCTCGTTGGAATGACTGTACCTGTTGGGATTGCACAATATGTTCATGACCCAGTTAAGGCAGTGCAGTGCAGTTTGTTTTTCAACTACCTCTGCACTATCCCTGTTAATCGCAACCTTGTCAAATGAGCCAGGTCTTGATCATATGTCTAGTTAAGGATCTTTGGCAACAGAAACCATCTTATGCTAGCCTTTGCAAAAAGGGGAAATTTATCAGGATTCAAGGGTGACTCAGGGAGCTCAAGAACTGGGTCTCAGGAAGAACCAGATCCAGGCTAGGGGTGGAGGTGCACTAGCAGCCCAGGGAGAACTCTGCTTCTTATATCTGCTTCGTTCTTTCTCAGCCACCTGGGTTTCCTGATCCAAATGGCCGGCCGAAGATGGCTGCTCATAGCTCCAGCTTTAAACGTAACTGTTCCAGTTACATAGAATTCTTTTGTCTGTCCATTACTCTATTTCTCTCTCCCAATTCAAAGTTTCTTTGAAAGGAAATCATACTCATATTAGCCCATCCCTAGTTCAGGTGGCAGGGCTGTGTTGAGGAAACACTGCTGCTGGGAGTCAACCCTTGTTGATGGGGGCGGAAGGCAGGGAGGAGTGTCGTTTTTAGCTAGCTGTCCACAAACGTACCTGCAACACATAGTAATAAGCTATCTCTTTCCTGTTATTTTTTAGTCAGCTGCCAGACGTATTCTGTAGGATACTGCTTCTCCAACCAAACCAGCTGGGGTCTTCCAGGCATTGATGCCACTATCTTGTCTCTTGTTGGGTTCGTCAGGACAATCTATAGCGTTATCAGTCACAATTCTTTGACTTGTGTGTAGTGTCTGATGATTTTTAGGGCCTACTTCTATACTTCATGTGAGTTTCACAATAATCCTGTGAGGTCAAGTCGACCAGATATTATCATCCCCATCTACGAGTTATGGATGCAGAAATAGAGAAGTTAAATAACTTGCCCAAATTTGGGCAGTGGTAGAATCAGGACTAGAATTCAGGCTACCTAAGTTTTTAAAAATTAACTTATTAATGTTATTTTTTTACATTCTATGATGATGTGGAACATTTGATGGGGAGGGGGCAAGGGAAGAGGGAAGGAAATACGGTAGGAAGGAGGAGGGGCAGGGTTGAGGCCTGTGGCACCCCCCTCATTCCTGCAGGGGAGACCAGGGGGCTTCCAGTGGAGGCTTGGTCATGGCTGGGCTGGGTGCAGTGTCAGGGGGGGTGTGGATGAAGCCCTCACCTCTCACTGCCCCAGCTTGGGGGCCCGGGGTGCTTCTCAGTGGTCATCGCTGGGCTGCTTGCGGGTGTCAGGGGGCATGGCTGAGGCCCCTAGCCCTCCTCCCATCTGGCTTGATATCCCAGGGGACTTCCGGTCCTTCTAGATTTTATAGGTGTTTGGTGATGTGAGTCCTTTACTAGTTAATATCAAACTCTGTCTCTGGTCTGTGGGTATTTTGTTTTTCTTTCAGTTCTGTGTTGGATTATTTGCTGTTCCTACTACTTAAACTGCACTGGAACTAATTTGTTGTCCTTTGCTTACTTCTAAACTGGGGGAACTTCCTGTGGGGACCAGCACTTGAGCCCTGTGTTGCTTTGCTGCTGATTCCCTGGGGAAGGCTTTTTGTGCAGCTCAGGTTTTAATGGTTGACATTAAAGGTACTTCTGGGTTTCATGAGATCTGGTGCACCTGGGTTGTGTAGAAACTCTGGTCTGGGCCTGAGTCTTTTCAGCAAACTGCACCCCCTGCAGATGTATATTCCTGACCAGTCTCCTCTGAGTGGTCCTGCGCTGACTGGGGGGCAGATCAGCTGTCCTTGCTGTGCCCTGGTGTTCTCCTGGTGGGCCGTCTCCCCTACTGCCTGCACTCTAAACACTTCTCATGCAACGGGCCATGTGCAATGACTCACCGGCCTCTGAGTGGCTCCTTTTTTTCAGTTGCTCTGGCTCCTCACTCCTATGTGGGTCCACGGGAACCCTATTAATGGTCTTGCTGGCCTGGGGGCCCCCAAGGCTCTCTTCTCCCCTGCCACCTCCAAGCAACTCCCTCTGAAGGGCACAGCTGCAGCTTTTGCCAACTCCTGCTCCATGTGCTCACTAGGGCCAGCCTTGAAGCATCCGGGGCTCAAAATGGTTGGAGCGGTTCTTTCTCTCATCGTGGCTTCTCTCGCCTTCATGCACTCTGTAGGTCTCTTCTCCTCTTCCCCTGAGCTCTAGTGGCCCCAGCTTGGCTGTCATTGCTTTTTAATTGTTGTTAATCGGTTGATTTGTGGGAGAGAGTGACGCTGGGGACCGTCTATTCCACCATCCTGACTGGAAGTCCAGGCTACCTAATTCTTAGACAAGTGTTTTTTGGTTCTCTTACATGAATAAAATTTACTCAACTGTTAGATGTCACACCTCATTCAATATATTTCTTTTTTGTTGATGTTAAATTTTAAATTACTGACTTAGCAATCTTTAATTTTAAGATACATTTTTAATTTTTATACATCTGTTACTTTGCAATCAATTATAATTCTTAAGATTGTATGTATTAACTTAATATTTTTATTTACTTTATTTCTTGATACATCATCACAGTTGTATAATTTATGATTTACCAGTTATATTATGTCTATGGTTTATCTTCTAGAATGGA
The DNA here is from genome assembly GCF_027409185.1 of Cynocephalus volans. Taxonomy (NCBI): domain Eukaryota; kingdom Metazoa; phylum Chordata; class Mammalia; order Dermoptera; family Cynocephalidae; genus Cynocephalus; species Cynocephalus volans. The sequence continues at coordinate 86,518,831 of NC_084462.1, read as the reverse complement.
AGTTCCATGAGGGTAGGGATCTTTGTCAGAGTTGTTCACTGACAGACCTCAACACTCAGAACAGAGCTTACATATAATAAACCCTCAAATATTTGTTGAATCTATTTTTGATTTAACACAAATGCATAAATGTAATTTAACACATTTTTGGTGCATTTTATTTTCTTTGCTTGGCTCTCCTTAGCTATTTCTTCTCCTTATCAGAAAGCCCTACCACACATGCCAGGTGGTTATGTGTATCCTTACACAGTGTTCCTATTTTATATATGCATACTCATTTATATGAGGGTACTTCAAAAAGTTCATGGAAAAACAGAATGAAAATACTAATCTTTCCATGAACGTTTTGAAGACGTCTCATATATACATATATATGTATGTGAATACACAACCACACACACATACTTCTTAGAATTTAAAAACAGATTTTTTTTTCAAAAATGAGATAATGTTGGAATAAACTTTCTTGTACATATTGCTTTAAGACAAAGGACCTACCTGACTTATCGATTTAGCTACCTTCATGTACAACAGGAGAAAAGACAAAGGAATTCTAAGATGTCCAACAAATTAGATTGTTAATTTATACACCATCTGAACTCAGATGTCATTTGAGTTCTGTTGTTCATAATGACCAATTAGCATAGAAGAGCTTTAGAGGGCCAAATACATGTTTCACAAAATATACATTAAACATTTGAAATTCTGATGTCTCAAAGAAGGACTTACCAGGATACTTTTACGGTTACTAAATAGGTAGGGTTTTGTTCTTATGAAGGTTTCCATCACCAACTCTCTTAGCACTATCTTCTAAATGGCCTTATTGTTGAGAATCTGTCCCATTCTGCACCCCTGCATCACCAGGACCTTCCTGAGTAGAAAGGCATGAGGATGTTCTTTTATTTCTAACTTAAAAAAAATAGTGATAAAAGCTCATTGCTGAAAAATTAGAAAATGCAAGTAAGCAAATGACAAATGAGAAAAATTCTCCATAATCCCATCACCTAGTATAATTACTGTTAATCATGATTAATATTTTGGGCCTTTCCTCCTCCCTCACCTCGAGCTAATTGCTTTATTTTTCCATATATACAAAAGTAAAAATAATTCAAAGATGCATAAAACAATCATTTCCTCTTTTCCCTCTCTCTGTACTCTCTCCCCTCCCCATACCCTAATCTCTACTGGTAACTTCTGTTAATAGTGTATTGTGCATTTATCCAGAATTATTTTCTACATGTATATAAACATATGCACTTATTTTTTCAAAATTGGGATATCTATAATACTGTTCTGCCACTTCTCTCACAATACATTTTAAGAATCTATGTTAGTATTGAGCTGTGTTCTTGTTTTTTTTTTTTTTTTTTTTTAAATTTTATTTTGTCGATATACATTGTAGCTGATTATTGCTCCCCATCACCAAAACCTCCCTCCCTTCTCCCTCCCCCCTCCCCCCCTTTTTTTGTCTTTTTTGTGACTGGTAAGGGGATCGCAACCCTTGGCTTCGTGATGCCCGCACTGCGCTCAGCCAGTGACGGGCCATCCCTATATAAGATCCGAACCCACGGCAGCAGCGCCGCTGCACTCCCAGCGCCGCACTCTCCCGAGTGCGCCACGGGGTCGGCCCTGCCCTGTGTTCTTGTTTTTAAGGGCTGCATAATATACAGTCACGAAGATGCACCATCATTTATATAACCAATTTCCTATAAATGGACATTAATTGTTTACTATTACAACCACCACTATAATAAGTGTCGTTCGTGCACCATCAAACCATTTCTGAGGATACGCTTCTAGAAGCAGAAATGCTTGAACAAATTTGCTTACACTGAATATTTTGATGGATTCCCCCCAGGACTCACTTTTAGCCTGCCTGCCTCAGTGTAGCAGACCATGATTTTCAGCTGGTGCTTCTGACCTGGACCGTGGCATACCCGTTGGAAATGTTGTGCACATCACTCCTGGATACCAAATTGCCCTCCAAATGGCTGTCCCAATTTACACTCACGAACAGTCTGTTTCCCCACCCAAGTGCCTGTTTCCTCTCTCTCTGGCCAGTGCTGCATGTTTATCCAGGGGCTTATCTTATTCACAGTGATTTTACAGAACACTCTACATATATTATGCAGAAGCTAGGCTATGATTAAAAAAATGTCACACAGGTTGCAAAAGTCCTTCATGACTTTTATATATATTTAAACATTTGGTAGTGTCTTTTCACATAGGTTTTTTCATTGCAACCTAGCTCACTCTGTTAATAAGATCTTTTATATATTCTGAGTTCTCTCTGTACTGGCCAGCCACCCTCTCCCCTCCAAAAAATAAATGAATAAAAAGTAATTAAATAAACAAACAAAATATTCTGAGTTTTGTATCATACTTACCATGGCCTTCTCTACACCAGAATTATTGAACTAGTTTTCTATATTTTTTATGGCTTGTTGGCTTGTTTTACATTTATATCTTTAATCCATCTCAGATTTATTTAGTAGCTTAATTTTGATATAATTTACATACCATACAACTCACCCTTTAAAAAGTGTACAATGAATTTTTTTTTACCACATTAACAGGGTTGTGCAACCACTGCCACACTCGAACTTCAGAACACTTTGATGTTCCCTAAAAGAAATCCTGTCCCCATTAGCAGCCACTCCTCAGTCTCTAACTCCCCCATCTCCCTGCAACCACTAGTCCACTTTCTGTCTCTATGGATTTCCCTATTATATTTCATATAATGAATTTATACAATATGTGGTCTTTTGTGAATGGCTTCTTTCATTTAATGGTTTTTTTTTTTTTTTTTTTTTTTTGCCTTTTTCGTGACCGGCACTCAGCCAGTCCTATATAGGATCCGAACCCGCGGCGGGAGCGTCGCCGCGCTCCCAGCGTCGCACTCTCCCGAGTGCGCCATGGGCTCGGCCCTTTCATTTAATGTTTTTAAGGTTCATTCATGTTGTAGCATATAATGGTGCTTCATTTCTTCTTTTTTGCTGAATAATGTTCCATTGTATGAATACATCACACTCTGTGTATCCATTCATTACTTGACATTCTGGCTACTATGAATGATGCTGCTATGTACTTTGGCATACAGTCTTCATTTGAAAATCTGTTTCCAGGTCTCTTGAATATAAAGCTAGGAGCGTAATTCACGGGTCATAGCGTAACTTTGTATTTAACTTTTTGAGGAACTGCCAAACTCTTTCTGATAGTGGCTGTACCCCTTTCCGTTCCCAGAAGTGATTGTGAGGGTCCCGACTTCATTACATCCTTGCCAATGCTTGTTATTGCCTGTCTTAATTACAGCCATCTTGGTGGGTGAGGCGTAGTATGTTCTTGTGGTTTTGATTTCTCTACTTCACGAATGACTAATGATGTTGAGAGCTTTTGTGCTTATTGTCCATTTGTATATCTTCATTGAAGAAATGTCTCTCCAGATGCTTTGACCATCTTTTAATTGGGTTGTCCTTTTTATTACTGAGTTGTAAGAATTCTTCACGGATTGTAGATACAAATCTCTTGTCAGATATACAATTTGCAAATACATTCTCCCATTATGTGGGTTGTCTTTTCATAGAATGAATTGGTAAATATTTCTTCCTCTTCTATTTTTGGAAGAGTTTGTGAAAGAGTAGTATTCTTTTTTCAACATCTGGTAGAATTCACCAGTGAAGCCACTTGGGCCTCTTCGTTGTGGGAAGTTTAAAAATCAATCGCTAATTATCAGATTTATTTTTGTGTGTGATGTTAAGGTGGAACTCCAACTTAATTTTTTTCTAAATAGACAGCCAATTGTTCTAACACCATTTACTGAATAATCTACTGTGGTGAATTCTTATATTCAAAATAGATACTGAGGCAACATGAAATTATAAGTTTAACTTTCTCATACAGGGCTCAGACACCCTTGACCCAGTTTCCAGTTCCATACCTCTTCCCAGTTCCTCAGTGTGGCTGATCCAGACATCTTATACAACTGTCTCCTGGTGACCCCTCCCTATGGGACAGCTACATACAGCCTACTTGGACTGGCCCTGCTGACCCTCACACCCACATGGACTATGCAGATATGCCACAGTGACTACCTCTCACAGTCACAGCATGACTCCCTGCCCCCCTCCCCAAACACCTGCCTGCTTGCTTTAAACACAACAATTAAAGCTCCTTGTGGGAAACCTGTCCAGATAACGCCCTGGACCCAAGAAAGGCATTGGCCCATGGGTCCCTTTCTCTCTCTGCCTGTGCTCCCCAACCTCCGTGTGTTCCTCCAGGCAAGCCGACAAGCCGAATAATTCCAGGGTGTGTAAGTGATAAAATCCTTATTTACATCTGTGTCTCTCCTAATCATTGGAGGAGTACTCTTCATCTTAAGGATCATAAATTAAAACATCTATCTGTTCCTACTAATTTTAAATACCACAAACATTTACTTAGATCATTTTGAATCCTGATTGCAACCTTGCTCCTGTTGAGGCACAAAGCAAATTTGCTTTTATTCAGTGGCTGTAGTGTTGGAGCCTTGAGAAAGTCTTTGTCGTGTTGGGATATAAGATTGGAAAACAGAAGGGACCAGGACTTGGATCATGACTTTCCTGCCATCACTGTCAATGGGTCAGTGTGGTCTGGACTGCACACTGGACCTACCGACACTGCCCACCCCCAACCAAGGCGTTGTCCCCTAAGCTGGGAGCACATCCCTTGGACACCAGCCTGCCCACACCCCAGCATAGATCCAAGCCAGACCAAAGGCCACCACCCATCTGCTGGCCCAGATTCCTCCCTCTAATGACTCTCTGGACTTTGGAGTCCACTTGCCCTGCTGGGACTATCCACCTTTCCTGCACCTCCCCGCACTCGTGTTCTTCTCAGACCTTGGACTTAGCCTTTTAACGCACATCACGCTGTCTACCCCTCCCTCTACCCTTGGGAACAGTGAGCCCTGAACTCTGCTTTCTTTCAGATCCAGGGCACTGACTATACTAATCAGCAACCTTCCCCAGCCCCCATGTGTGCCTCTGCTTATTCCTGAACAACCTGTTCTGACCCTCCCTACCCTGACCTATCCCACAGCTGCTCATGATCCAGTCTGAACAAGTCTTAGTCAGCCACGATGCCCAGGAGATACAGCCCTCTGCTTGTTCTGTCCCATCCCTTCTCCCTGGATACAATCATTTATTTTTTTATTTTTATTTATTTTTATTTATTTTTTTTTTGTCGTTTTTTCGTGACCGGCACTCAGCCAGTGAGTGCACGGGTCAGTCCTATATAGGATCCGAACCCGCGGTGGGAGCGTCGCCGCGCTCCCAGCGCAGCACTCTACCAAGTGCGCCACGGGCTCGGCCCTGGATACAATCATTTATAGCAGAGTGTGAAGCCACAGGAATAAAAGTGGTGGTTGAGAGCAAGAGTGAATGTGGCGAAGGGACCAGGACCAAGCCCTGTAGGACACTAACATTCAGAGGCCAGAGAGGGGAGGCGCAGCCAGCAATGGAAACTGAGAAGTGAGGAGAGAGGTAGACAGAGAATAGGAGAGCAGGTGACTTGGAAGGCAAGAGTCAAGACTGCTCCAACACGAAGGGAGAGGTCAGCAGTATCAAATGCCACCAAGAGAACCCACAGAAGATGCAGACTTGGGGCCTGCTTGGGGACCCGAGGCGTGGAAAAGGAGACCAGACACTCCCCACAGCCAGGCACACCACCAGTGCCAAGGAGCATGCCAAAAACATCACCTCCACGTGGGTGGCCCACTACAGCCACCACAATGACCATGGCTGCTGCAAAAGCAGCTAGACACCACAACCACCACACAGATTGTCCTCCAGCCACTGGAGTGCATTGACATAAGGAGAGTCACCAAGCGAGACAAAGAAAAGAAGAGGATGTCTCTCTCCACAAAGCCCATTTCAGAGTGACAGAAGAAGCATCTGCTCTATGATAATATTGGGGGACTTGATCACACCTCTCAGCATTGGACAGATCATCTAGGCAACAAATTAACAGAGTGACCATTGTTTTTTCAGAGGGAGAGAAGAAATCTAGAGTAATTATAGCAGGGAAGGGGACAGGGATAGGGGAGGGGGAAAGATTGGACAAGGGGCATAAAGAATAGTTGCAATTTGTAACCATATACATACTAGTAATGTTGATTTGAACAACATATCTCAATGTTCAACCCCAGAAATATGTATAATTGATTTTGATTCAATAAATAAAATTATATATATAAAATTTTAAAAAGATGCAGACTGAAAAGCACCCAGTGGATTTGGCAGCATAAAGATCATTGATGACTTTAGCAAAGCTCCATGTCCATGATCAGGTAGCTCCACCATTTAAAGTCCTCCAAGGGCTCCTCAGTGCCCTCCAAATAAAGTTGCCTTCACTCCAGCATCGTCTCTTACCATTTCCACACACTCAGTTCAGGCTCCAGACATTCTGAGCTAACTTGCATGGACAGATGCCACATTCTATCTTGCTCCTGTGCTGTTCCCTCTGCCTGGAGCCCTTTCCTCCTCTCAAACTCCCATTATCTTCTTCCTGAGTAGCTCAAGTGCCACTTCCTCCGGGAAGCCCTCCTTGAACCCTCAGGTTGGGTGGGGTGGTTTTCTTCTTTCTTCCTGTAGTGTCCAGTGTTAGTATATGGTACATTTTCCCCCAGGGGCATGTCTTATCTACCTTCATTCCCCAGTCCTCTGGCCAGGACTATTTTCCACACATGCAGTAAACAAGCCTTGGCAGTGGAGGTGGGAGGTGCATCCAACTTCCCTCTGACCAGAGAAGTAGACACTTGCAAGCTAAATTGACCATGTTTCATGCAGGTCAGGTTTGCTAAGAGACCTGGGCCAGGAGTACAATTCGTGGCAACCCGGTGCTCAGGGTCAGGTTGCAAAATCCTCAGTGCCCTCAGGTCAGAGGCTTTTCACAGCACTACCCACGCCTCCCGGCACATCCTGGCCTCTGCCTCTCCCCGCCTCTCGCCACCTGCCCTCCTGCCCCAGGTCCCTTCCCTCCTGCACGCACCCATCTTTCGAGCATCTCATGACATCCCACCCACTCACATGTGCTTCTGCATTTGTCTCCGTGGGATCTTCGCCTACGGCACAGGTCTCCTCCTCTCCCAGGCGCTTACACTGTGGTAGGGGAACTGTGAGTCTGGTCTCTCTGGTTTGACTGCTGACTCCGCAGGTATGGAGCATGCCCTTCCTCTGGCATTTGCTGGGCCCGAGCCTTGTTGCTCTCTACTTGCTAACCAATTTCAGGGCAAATCGATTTTTATAGTAAGTGACCAAGGAGGCAGGGGTTAGAGTGCCAAAATCTTTCACAGCACTCTGAGCATGGATCTCAGGCATGGCGGACGAATTAGGCGAGATCGACTCTTTGCCCACCGCTCGCCTAAAATCCGACCCTTAACTCAGGGCGCGGCTGCCCTCCGTTGACGGCCAGGCGCCCCCTTGTGGAAGAACGCCCTCCCCTCAGAGCCACACCTGTCACCTGTAAACCACATTGCCCTCTGCAGAAATCCCTTCCTGGAATCAGAGGGTACATTACCTCTGTTTTAAAACATGTTGCTTCATTCCTGGTAATAATCCTGTTATAAAATTGAGCAAATGTAGCAAAGTATAAAAAAAATCCAATAAAAAAATCACACGATCCCACCTTCCGCAGATAGCCACTGTTGACAGTTTGGTGTATTTTTTTTCTACTCCTTTTTCTAGAAAATATATGAATTATATAAATAATCTACATAAAGATATGTAAGTACTACAGAAGTTAAAATATAAATTTAACGGTGAGGTCACCCCTCCAGATAGTGAGGAAGCCCTCTGGCCTTGAGGTCTGCCCGCCCTACTTAGGCCTCAGCACCTCCTGCTCCCCTGTCCTGCTCTGCTTTTGTTTTCGACACTTACCTTTCACCTGCTGTACAATTTTCTTATGTTTATCAAGCGTCTCTGCCTCAACATAAGCTCCCAGAAGGCAGGCTTTTTGTCAGTTTTGTTCAATGATGTGTCTGTCCCAAGTTCCTAGAATAGTTCCAAGCTCACTCATAATGGGTGCTAAATAACCATTTGTGGAAGGATAACTTAAGATTACATGTTTTCCAATTTTCATTATTAAAAATCGTTTATAAACATACATAATGAAAGTGTATAATATTTCATTTTTGGCTATATCATGATTTAACTATTCCCCTGTTGTAGGTCACTTAAGCTGACGAATATTTTAATAGACTTCTTCTTTGTACTTAAATCTCTTTGTATATTTCTCATTATTTTCTTAGAATTCCTAGAAGCTTAATTTCTGGGTCACATGATATTAACACAAAGTTTTCCTGATGGCCAATGGCAAGCTGATTTCTACAATGCTTGTACCATGTTAAAATATACACCCAGCCTCACCCAAGTTTTGTTGACATTGAATATATCCGTTTATCTTTTTAATCTTGGCTAATTTCCAGGCCAAAGATTATTGCATTTTAATTTGCATATCTGTGATTTTGAAAGTTAAAAATATTTTCACAGGTATTGGCCATTTAGTTTTTTCTCCCATAATATGCCAATTTATATATTTGCCCCCCTTTTTTGGAGGGGGGATTTGTTTTCTTTTGGAACCATAGCTCTTTATATTTAATATTAAAATTTATATCTTTAGGTATTACTCCGTTATATTTGTCACTCATATTTTGCCCAGATTGTGTTTAACTTTTAATTATGGCTTTTTAAAAAAACATCTAGGAGTTAAAAAGTTCTTTTTGTACTTAGATTTATCAGTATTTTCCTTTGGTGTATATGTTTCACTGCTTTTATGCTAAGAAAGTTGTTCTAAATGCAGAGTTTTTCTGGTTCCAATCTTTATATTCAATTCTTAAATTTATCTTGATATACAGGGCAAGGTGAGTATCTCAGCTGACTTTTTCCCCCAAGTGATCAAATTTCCAAAGATATTTATCAGATAATAATGCCTTTCTGATTGATTTCTGATTATTCCATTATTGTTTATAAAGTAGGATCTGTTCTTGGGGCAGCTATTGATTTGCCAGTTTGTTGTGGCATTAGTACCATAATGTTCTGGCTATTATTATATCATCACAACTTTATTATTTATATTTTTAAGTTTCTCTTTATTTAAAAAGTTTTAGCTACTCTCCATTTCCAAAAATTGTAATGATATACAAAGGAAGTGATTCAATTAAATTAATTTAATGTGTGGTCTTGAACGTGCTCAGACTTCATGACGCTTCCATTTGCGCTGCACTTTGCAGATTATAGCTCACCACCACTGTCAGTGACTTTTTCTCCCTGTTTTAAAGGTGAGGAAGCAAAGGTGAAATGATGCTAGGCTGTAGCTCTAGGAATGTCCCCTTGAGCTGTTGGGGACTAAGAGGTGGAGAGTGGGAGGACGGAGAAGCTGGCTTCCCGATGCCACTGGTATGGCTCTGGTTGTGGCAGGAGCCATAAGCCTGGACACACCCTCATGGATTTCCTGAGTCAAATCCTCAGTTAAGCCAGTTCTCTGAATTTTCTATTTTTATAGAGAGGCTTGAATACAGCTGCCAAACAAGTTTGCCAAACTTGAAAAAAAATCAGAAAGCTTCACACAAAAATTCAGATTTCCAACTTCTAGCTACATAGGGTGTTTCTTGGCAAAAATCAGTGGGGACTCACCTTTAGGTGGGTCACGTGTTCCCTGGCCCCTTCACTTACTTACTTTTTTGCCTGGCCTTGTGGGCATCTGAGGGGAAAATCTCAGGGATAATCCCAGGGGCTCAGAGATCCGAGCTACGGTCAGGTTCCCACTTCACTGAATCCATCAGTTGGAACATGGGAACATGCATCTCATTGAGAAGTGCCTGTGAGATTGTCACATGTCCCACCTCTGCTGCCCTGGGAGATGCCCCTTGCCACCTTCCAGCATCCCGCCCCTGGCATCTGCCCTGCTCTCTGATAGAGAACAGCAGAGCTTGCCTTTCCTGAGCTCAGTGGGTGAGGTCCCAGGAAACACCACATTCTAAGTCTGAGCTTTCAGTAAAAGAAAACAGTGGGAATTTCCACTCATGTCCCATAGGCCTTTGGAGATTTCCACAAAAGCAAGCATGTACTCCTAATGAGGGGAAGGGCTTTGGGCCCGAGAGCGGTTCCTCACTCTTACTCTCAAAGGCTCCCCCAGTACAGAAGTACCTCCACTGATTCTGTGGAAATAAGCAAAGACCACCTAAATGAGAACGAGCAAAGACTACTTGTTCAGAGTTGGCTATAGCGAGGGAGTCAGCCACCATTGTGCCCCCGGAACCCAGAGAGTGCTAATTTCACTCTCCCTGGATCAATCAGAGATCTTTGAATCTAAAAGGCTCCTTAACAGTTACCGAATCCAACACATCCATTGTACAGTTGAGAAAACCTAAGGACAGAGCAAGGCACGAGTCAGCTCCCAATTGCCCCAAGATGTACACAAAAGGCTTTTTCTTGCATCTACTATTTGTAAGAGTGCAAGACTAGAAATAATCCAAACACCTATTAACAGGGGACTAGTTAGATAAACTATGGCAAAGGCATGGAGGGACAAATACCACATGATCTTACTTACATGTGGGATCTAAAAAAGTCTCACTCATAGAAGTAGAGAGTAGAATGGTGGTTACTAGAGGCTGACGATGGGGTGTGGTGGGGGGTGGAAAGGGGAGATGCTGGTCAACAGCTATGGAGTTTTGTTAGATAGGAGGAATAGGTTCTGGTGAACTACTGTACGGCAAGGTGACTGTAGTTCATAATAATCTAGCGTATATTTCAAAATAACTAAAAAAGATTTTAAATGTTCTCACCACAAAGAAATGATAGAAATTTTAGGTGATGGATATGCTAAATAGCCTGATTTAGTCATTCCCAATGTACACATGTATCAAAACATTGCATTGTACCTTATAAATATGTACAATTATTATTTGTCAATTAAAAATGAAATAAAACTTAAAAAAGAGAAAACTATGGCAAATCTACACTGGAGTGTACTAATGATAAATAATACTGAGTAATCTACAAAATACATTAAGTGGAAAAACAAGGTAGAATAGATAAAATACGGTATATCCATACAATAGAGTATCACTTGGCAATAAAAAGAAACATGCTACAACATGGGTGAACCTTGAAAACATTATGCTAAGTGAAAGAAGCCAGACACAAAGGGCCATGTATTATATGGTTCCATTTATATGAAATGACCACAGTAGGCAACTCCATAGAGAGGGAAATAGATTAGTGGTTGCTTAGGGTTGGGGTGGGGGTATTGGGAAAAATGGGGACGACTGCCAATGGGTACACGGTTCCTTTCTGGAATAATGAAAATATTCTAAAATTGATTGTGGTGATGGGTGTACAACTCTCTGAATATACTAAAAATGGAGTCATATACATGTACACTAAATGGTCAGTTGTACAGTATGTGAATTGCATCTCAATAAAGCTATTATACTAAAAAATTGGATCTGAAAGAAAAGCAAGGTAGTGACTACTGCTTTCCTAAGTAAGGGGACTAAAACTATAGTAAAAAATTACAATAGAAGGATAAACCATAGAATAAAAATAAATTTTTACCTATAAGGAGAGAGAGGGATAGGGTTGAAGGGTCAGGAACAGAAGCTAGAATTCTCTGAACAGACTTTCTAGATTTGGCTCTGGAACCATGAAAATGTTTGTATAATTAAAAAACAAATTAAAAAAATGAATTCGTAAACAGTTAAAAGCAAATGGGACTGTATATCAGGTTTGAGGCATAACTATATAAAACTCTTCCTAGTGACTTTTTTTTTTTTAAGATGACCGGTAAGGGGATCTTAACCCTTGACTTGGTGTTGTCAGTACCACACTCTCCCAAGTGAGCTAACCGGCCATCCCTATATAGGGATCCGAACCCGTGGCCTTGGTGTTATCAGCACCACACTCTCCCAAGTGAGCCACGGGCTGGCCCTGTTCCTAGTGACTTTAAAACAGAGTTACTTGACTATATAAACCTAGTGGGATGTACTCTAAGGACAAAAAGAACTGCAGAAATATCCTAAACTGTTTTTAGTATCCATATTGTTAGCGATAGCAGTGATATTCTTGACACTGTTGCATATACATTATGCAAAAATGCAAATGAGTGTTTGTGCGTTGAGCAGTGATATTTTTAGGATGGCAGAAAGGAGGTAGAGATGAATATCAATAAAGTTAAATAAAAACCTTATAATCCTGAATTGGAATGCGAAGTATCAACATAATGTCATATCTATGTTTATTAATGTCTATATTTATCCTCTCTATATCTCTGTTTTCCTAGCTCTGACCACTGAAAAGGCCTACATATGCAAAGGGAAACCTCATTTCTCATTCTCTATGGAGTTTACTTTGTAGCTCTGTTCTCCTGGAAGCCTGATAAAGGTGGAATGTCAACTGTGTTACTAGGCAACACTGCTGTGTTGAAAGTGACCTACTGCATCTGGGCCATGAAGACAGTGAATGAATTATCTGGTGGGAAGCAATGGCTTTGGAGTTCTGAGTGTTATGACTCTTCAAAGTGGGCATGCTCTTTTTTTTTTTAGTTGATTATGCATATTCATGGGGCGCAAAGCTGACTGTCACTACCTGTGCCCAAGATGTGATGGTCAAATCCATACTATCAGCGTGCCCATTACCACAAATTGTGATTATTCCCCATGTCTTCCACCCAATTAATCCCAACCTCTCGCTCCCCGCTCCCACCAGCAACCCTAGGTCTGCTCTCTCCCTCTGCAAGTCTAACGCACCACTGTGGTCTGTCTTTCTTTCCTTCTTTCCCTCTTGGTTCCCACTTAAGAGTGAGGACGTGGTATTTTTCCCTCTGTGCCTGGCTTGTTTCACCTAACATAATTTTCTTCAAGCTCATCCATGTTGCTGTGAATGGCAGAGGACATGGAAGCTATTCCCATGAAACTATTGCTAGAGATACCAGGTCCTAATTGGGATACGAGGCTTTAATGTGTTGTTTATCTGAAATTCCAGTTTAACTGGGCATCCTGTATTGTATCTGGCAGCCCTATTTTTGTTACAGGGCGCTAGAGAAATGCCTGCCACCGTTAGGTTCGGCTGGCTGGTGAGCCGGTGTGCTGTTTCCTGTCCTTGTGTCCTTACTCTAAACGAAGTCAATGCCACGTGTGGCCTATTGCAGTTGTGTGAGTCCAAATGTACAGGAGAGCCTGAGAAGAACTCCAGAGTGGGCAGTGTAACTTAGAGTGACAGCTCAGGAACAAAAGCATCTTGAGAACCCAGACTGTGGTCTCTAAATACTATTTCCCATTTAAAGGAAATGGCTGCTTCCAGTCCAAGGCAGCGAAGGTACGTGATGAACCTGGGACATCTTGTCATACCAGAAAGCAAGGGGGCTACTGAAGAGCATCATGTTCATGTCCGAGGATGGCGCTTGCACGGAGAGGCTGGGATTTGCTCATATGAGGAGATGGGGAATGAGGGTGTAGATGAAACAGGATTGGCCCTAAGTTGATAATTGTTTAAGCTGGATGATGAGTACATGAGGATTCATCGTGGTATTTTTTTATAAATGTGTATTTTTGAAATTTTCCATAATAAAAATATAAAAATAATAAAATTAAAAATAGTTGTACCAACTTCCATACCCTCCAGCAGGAGTGTAGAATCATAATGACAATTTTAGATGGCTACATGGAGTTGAGTATCATTAGTTACTTATTCATTCTATAGTTTTAAATATGTTTTTAAGACAAATTGTTATATAGATTGGGAGTTTGAAAAGTTTGAGTATAAAGAGGATGGAATTGTAAAAAATTGCAGGGACCCGCCTGTACATAAATATAAATGAATAAGTCATTGAAAACTCTAGCTTCAATGGGTAAAGAGCTAAGGTTGAGAGAGAATTTAGATTCTATTCAAAAGATAAGCCAGAGAAACCACACCGGCAACTGTGGGATGCTTGCACCTCTGTGCTCCCTTCTTCTCTCACCTGGGAGCAGAAAGGGGGCAAACCAAGCACACTGGGTCCCCAGAAGACCAGTTCTATGAGTCTAGAGGCAAAGGCAACCTTCCTGCCACTGCGTATCCGGGGCTCCCTGTCCCTGCAGCAGCAGCCTAGGGAGGAAGAGAGGAGCCAGTTATGAGGAATTTCTGTCTGAGCGCCTGCTCTCCTCTCTTCAGTGCCCCCCAGCAGGCTATGCTGGGAGAACAGGGCTGTATCCAAGCGTCCCTCATCAGGCAGCATTGATGCTAGCATGTCCCAGGCTGGGGCTCACCTGTACCAGTCACCAGTTGCAGTTAGCCCACAGGGTGCCCTCCCTCACTACCATGCCATCTGCTATCTTTTGGCCCCCCTGTTTTTATACAGTCCACCCCCTACCTATTAGCTCTGTGTGGAGCAGGCCCTGGGCCTTAGCAGAAGGTCTCTGTGGTCACAGGTCTCCTGGGGTAATTGCCAACCTTGAGGATTGCTCAGTTACTGGAAAGCAGCTTTAAAAATATAAATAGCTGTGGTAAAGACCATGGGCACAGCTGTCAAACCCAACTTCTCTCTTCTGATGACTGACTTCTGAGAAACAGTCATTTCCCATTGAATAGCTGGTCTGTCTCCAGTAGGGGAAACTCCAGTTCCTAAAGCTACACAGGACACAAGAATTCTGTGGGTGGGTGATGGCCCCAGTCCCTTTATCTGAACTTTCTCAGCAGGAAACCAATTTCTTAGCTAAAGTGGACCTTTTCTGGCTGTGTGATTCGTGCCGAATACATATCTTTTGAATAAAATTTACTCTTGCTTTAGCTGCTTGATGTTTCAAGTGATGAAAACACAATTACAGTCATGCTGAAATGCATTTGCTTCTAGAAGCTTTGATGTCTGGTTTTTAGAATAAAATGAGCTTTATTTTTTAGGCATTCTTTTGCTCCCTGTTAAAATGTTCATTCCAGGCTGGTCTGCCCTGGGAGCACAGATTATGGGGAGATTGTTATTTTGGTTCAACATACGTAACGGGACAAGCTGAAACAGATATGACTGTACTTTTGATAAAATCAGGTGTTCCTCTCTCAGACCCCTTAGGTCTTTTTCCTATCTTGCTGCTTTAAAAAATGCCACCTCTTGTCCAAATACTATATAACTCTCTAAGCATGCAAAAAAAAACCCGTGGCTTTGTGTGTGGTGAGGTTTCACGTGCTCTTTCACTGCCATGACACTGCTATCTTCTTCTCCCCAAGCTCCTCTGGTATCTTTCTCTGCACACTTTGAAGAAAAGTTCCTCTTGGTCCCCCTAACCCTCTTCTGCAGATATTCTGAAGTCTCCTACAGGGACCTGGGTGCTCTCCTTTACCTCCTTACTTTTTGTCCCTCAGAGAAGACATGATTTCACATATGACATCCATGAGATCAAATCTCTCACCCCTTAAATAGAATTCAGCCAAACATTTATCAGGCAACTAATGGCAGCAAAAATGTATCAGCTAGGAATATATTTGGCTGGAAGTAACAACAACAACAAAAAAATCAATCTTTTGATTAAATAAAAAATCAACAGAGGCTTTAAAAAAAGGAAGATTCATTTTTCTCATGTAACAAAAATTCAGGAGACACACAGTTTCTTGTGTTAGTTCAGTGGCTAAAAAAACATCAGGTAATATCTGTGATTATTTTGTCTTTCCCTTGTGGGTTCAAGACTGTTACCATTACATATTTGTTGTGGATTTAATTATGTTCCCCCAAACTCACTGAAGCTTGAATTGTGTCCCTCAAGTTTTATGTATTAGAAAGTTGGCCCCCACTGTGACTGTTAAAAGGTTGGGAAATCCTATAATGGTAATTGAAAAGTAGAGCCTTGAAGAGGTGATTGGATTATAAGACCATGCCCTAGTGAATGGATTTGAAAATGGTGGTCAGGGGCGTGGTTCTGAGGGCTTTAAAAGAAGAGGAGAGTCTGTCTTGCTCTCTCTGCTCTGCTCTCTCTGCTTCCACCATCTTGCAATGTGAGACCCCTGGGTCACTGTTGCCACCACCAGATGGACTTTGGACTTCCCAGCCTCAGAAACTAGAAGCAATAAATTTCATTTTCGTTATAAATCGGCCAGTTCAGTGTACTTTGATAAGCAACAAAAACTGACTAATACAATATTCATATTCATATTCCATAACTGTTACTGTTACATATTTATTCATATGAGTCCATATTTAAGGCAAGGAGAAGGAAGAAGTGACCATGCTATGCTGGCACTGTTTGTGCCTTACAAAAAACCATACATAAACATTCCTGATACCTCATCTGGCCCCTATAGGATTTCTATGGACCTTTGTTGCATAAATGAATGAGACTCTGCTGGTGTATGTCTACTGGTTTGGAATGCCAGCATTCTTTATCTACTTCTAGTAACATTGCCTCTTTCTCCTGAGGAATCCTCTGACAACATTTTGTGGACGCGAAGGGCCTGCCAACACAGTATTTCCCACCCCTGGTCAAAAGGTAAGCACGTGATCCTGTCCTGACCAATCATATTGCCACATCTCTTTGGCCACAGTAACAAATAAGGCCAATCAGAGACCTTCTCTAAAAATCTTTACTTTTCCATGCTGAGGGGTATTTTCTTTGGCGTTTGGTTTTCTGGGAAGATGTAGGTCTGAGGCTGTCTCTAGCCGTGGCCTTCCCTTTCTCAGTTCCTACTATCACCAAATTCTTAATATGTATCTGTGTGTTGAATGGGGGTGTGGACTTACTGACAATTAAATTGTGACAAACACTGTGATAAGGAAGAATAGGGGCTTATAGGAAGTTATCTGCTTAAGACACACAATAGTGGTGAACTAAGAGGGCAAACACAACTTGGCAGGCAATTAAGGGAATCAGTCAATGTATATCAGGAGAAAAAACTGCATTGATTAAGATCTATGTCTGCATTTTAAGTACAAGTTTAATTTCAATGGAGTATAAAACAAATATCTGAGACTGTTCCAATGATGAATCCAATATAAGTTCATCAACAGTGAAAGAGTCAGCCTATATATACAGATAGACAGGTTCGGGAAAGTGCAATTGTAATTTACAGAACCTAAACAGTGCAACCGGCCATGGTGGAATGAATGGTGAGGGCTACTGTCTTCCTTTGGCTCCCAAGGGCCCTGTGCTCTTGGTTTTCCTCTCACTGGCTGTTCCTTCTCAGCCTTCTTTGCTGGATCCTCCTCTATTCTCTAATCTATGAGGGTACTCAAAAAGTTCATGGAAAGATTTGTATTATCTCTTAGTTCTGTTTTTACACGAACTTGCTGAAGTGCCCTTGCATTAGCATTGCCTCCCGACAAGTCTCCCAGTTACTACCCTCGCTTCCTCAGTTTGTCATCAGCCTGAGATGGTCCTCCAAACCATAAATCTTTCATGTTAATCCAAAACTGACCTTCTGATATCCTCTCCCCACCCCAAACTGCCCTTTCCCTAGTGTTTTCCATCTCATAATGGCAACTCCTTTCCTCCAGCTGCCCTGGCCAAAAACCTTGTTGTCATTTTAACTCTGTCTCTTAGTCATCAGAAAATCCTATCGCTTTCAACCTCAAAACATATCTAGAATTTGATTACTTGTTATTGCTGTCGTCAAAGTCACGCTCTTTCTTACCGGCATTATTACCACAGCCTCCTCACTAGTCTATTTCTGCTCTTGCCCACCACCACCAATTCTCAAAGTACAATACGGTTAGGGCCAGCCCGTGGCTCACTCGGGAGAGTGTGGTGCAGATAACACCAAGGCCACGGGTTTGGATCCTATATAGGGATGGCCGGTTTGCTCACTTGGGAGAGCGTGGTGCTGACAACACCAAGTCAAGGGTTAAGATCCCCTTACCGGTCATCTTTAAAAAAAAGTACAGTACTGTTGAAATGTAAGTCATATGACCACTAAGCCACTGTTGGAAGCGCCCTATGCTCCTGAGCCAGGGCAGTTGGGGGCCAAGGGCCTCAGCCACTCCCCCCACAATGTCCACACCAAGCCCAGTGATGACCACTGAGCCATCGCCGGAAACATCCCGGACTCCTAAGCCAGGATCGCTGGGGCCTAGGGCTTCAGCCACAACCCCCTGACATTTGCATCCAGCCCAGCAATGGCCAAGCCACCACTAGAAACCCTCTGGTCTCCCCTGAAGGAATGAGGGGGTGCCAGGGGCCTTGACCATGCCCCACCTCCATCCTCCTCTCACCCTATTTTTCTCCCCCTTCCCCCTCCCTCCCAACTTCTCTGCAACATCTTAGAATGTAAGAAAAAAATTAATAAATTTAAATAAATAAAAGAAATGTCAATTATATAATGTGACTGCTCTGCTCCAAACCCTGCATTAGCTCCCATCTCTCCAGTGAGAGGCAAAGTCCTCACGACAGCCCAGAAGGCCACACGTTATCTGCACCCTGCACACCCCTTGAGCTGTCTCCCCTCAGCTCCTGCTATGTACCCCTGGCTCCTTCTCCCCCAACCACCCGGGCCTTTATACTATTTCTCAACACACCATGCGTGTTTCTTTCTCAAGGCATTCGTTCCATTTCTTCTGCCTGCCTGGAATGCTATTCTCCCAGACAGCTGCTTGGCTAACTCCTTTCAAGTGTTCGCCATCTTTTCATTGAGGACAATCACCCCCCACCTACTCTTCATCCCCCTTGCTCTGTTCTAGTTTTTCCTTTCTTCCCCCACAGCACACATTGCCTTCTAATATACCATACATTTACTAATTATGTTTGTTTATCATCTGTCTTCTCTTAGAACCGTAGGCTTTGTGAGGTCAAAGATCTTTGTTTTGATCACTGATTTTCATAGATTGGAAAGGTCTGCATTGGAGAGTCTGACCCTCCCAAGGAGGATCTTGGGATAACAACTTAGGAGGTTCCCCAACATATAGCCCAGCTAGATCACCCTGCAGTGAAGCATGTTGATAAGCACCCTCAAAGCTTTAATCAGTATTTTATTTTCAGCCCCTTGCTCTTAGATATAGACCGATAATCTGACATTACCAAAAATCCCCCGCCTCTACTATGGAAAAAAGCATAAGAATATTTTATTTATTAATTAATTAATTTGGGGGAGCTGGCCGGCAGGAGGATCTGAAACCTTGACCTTGGTGTTATTAGCACTGCACTCTAACCCATGGAGCTAACTGTCCAGCCCCAGAAAAATTTGTAAACGACATAACAAGGGGTGGGGGGAGAAATAGGAATAAATGAAGATTGCAAGAAAGATATTTAATATCCCCCGAAAGAGAAAAGATTATGCATCCGTGACACAAAAAGACACAAAAGGCATATGCTATGAGAAAGGAATATTCAGGGAACAAAAAAGACCTCTAGGAAATTAAGAATATGAAGAAGAAGTAAGAAATTCAAAAGGAGGATTGGAAGATAAACTTGATGAAATACAGCCAAAACCAAACCAAAACAAGCTAAAACCAAGAAATGGAAAATAGCAGAAAAAGGATAAGAAAATTAGATGGCACCAAGGAAGCTCAATATCCAAATAGTAAGAGTCATAGAAAGAGAACAGAAAAGTGATAAGACAAAAATCAACATAATGAACCAAGAAATCTCCCAGAATGGAAAGACACGAGTTTCCAGATTGAAAGTCTTCACCTAGTGCCAAGCACAATGGATGAAAATATACCCACATGTTATCAAGAAATTTCATAACCTTGGGGTCGAAGAGAGGATCCTACAGGCTTCCAGAGAAAAACAAAACAGATCACAAAAAATAGGATCCAGAATCAATACTTGGAAGCTGAAAGAACATAGAAAAATGTCTTTAACACATTAAACTAGAAGAAAATGGAGAAATGCCTTCAAAATTCTGAAGGAAGATAATGTATGATGTAGAATTTTTTTTTTTTTTTTTTAAAGATGACCGATAAGGGGATCTTAACCCTTGACTTGGTGCTGTCAGCACCACCCTCTCCCAAGTGAGCCGCAGGCTGGCCCTTATGATGTAAAATTTTATTAAAGTATTAATAAACTGTGCAGGTAGAATAAAGACATTTCAGACATGCAAGGCTTCCAATATTTGCATCTTCCCTACTCTTTCTCAGGAAACTACTGGAGGATGTGTTCTGTCAAAATGAGGGAGTGAACCAAGAAAAAAGCCAGGGATGGAAACAGATCTCACACAGGAGAAAAGCAGCGGGCATCCCTGGACAGTGATACTAAAGGCATGCTGCAGGATGACAGCTGTGTGCCAGACACAGAGGGCAGTCAGTCCAGATTTGAGCAGATCAGAAGGCTCTGGGAGGCAGTCTTCAGGAAGATGAAATTTTTAAAATACCTGATGGTAAATCAATGTCTTAAGAGATTTAAACACTGACAGAGAATTTTTTTTTTCTTTCTTTTAAAAGATGACCAGTAAGGGGGTCTTAACCCTTGACTTGGTGTTGTCAGCAACATGTTCTCCCAAGTGAGCTAACCGGCCATCCCTATATGGGATCCAAACCTGTGGCCTTGGTGTTATCAGCACCACACTCTCCCAAGTGAGCCATGGGCCGGCCCCCTGGCAGAGAATTTAAGAACAGATTCCTGAAAAGTTTATAGAAAGCTAGTCAAAAACTAATTAAATAAAAGCATTTTTTAAAAAGTGCAAGAAAAAAGTAATTGTAGTTGATTACACAGTTTAGCTCTGAATAGCATACAAGATTTCAATAATGTAAATAATGAATACTGTATTGATTTAACCAAAGTTTTGATATAATTATACTGTATGGGGTTGGGGGAAATGAAAGAGGTAAATCCTCACCTATCATGGTGCAAAGACAATTGATAATGTTCCAAACTGGGGAGAAAAAAAGAAAAATCAAGAAATAGTAACCCAAACATTCTGTTTAAGGATACAGAGGCAAATACTAAAAGAATCGGTTAAAACAATTAAAGGAAGTTGTCTCTGGGGCTGGGAAATGGAGGGAGGGAGACTAGGAACTGTTGTTTTTCCTAAGAGATCTTATTAAACTATTTGACTCTTTAAATTATGACGATGTATAATTTTGAAGAAAAAAGGAAAAAAAAGGTTGACACTCCTCTAATTCAAGTGGCTGTGCTTGTTTTAAGTATCTTTAAATTTAGTTGAAGGCTTAACTGGGTCAATTAACTTACTTGAGCTCAAAGGGAGCAGTATTATAAACAGTTAACAATGAGATACTCGTTTGAGGCATTCATTTGCAGCCCTGGATGTACATTACAATCACCTGGGGAACTTTCAGAACCCCCTCCTGCCATGCCCACCCAAGCCCATCAAACTGAATCTATGGGAGGGGTGGGGGAAGGCAGACAGTGAGAGGTTGGTTAGTGAACACAGAACAGCTAGATTGGAAAAATAAGTTCTATTGGTGTACAGTTGAGCTAGGCATCTGTAATTAAGAATTTACTGCATGTTATCAAATGTCTAGAGGAGATCAAATGTCTTCATCACAAAGAAACGATTACATTTTTAGTGATGACTATGCTAATTACCTTGGTTTGTTATCACACATTGTATACATGTTGGTATTCAACTCTGTACCCCACAAATATGTATAATCAGTATGTTCCAATAAAAAACCATAAAACAAAAAAATCCCAAAACAAAAAAAACAAATTCAATCTGTAGGGCCAGCAGAGGCATCCCTAATTTTAAAAGTACTTTAGGTGATTCTAATGTATCAGGATTAAGAACCACTGGTCTAATGACCACTTGAGGAAATATTAAAACTTACCTCTATATTTCCTTTAAATGCAACTCACAGGATACTTAATCAGTGGGATAAAATCTTAATGAAGAGTTTCGGTCCCACTTCCAGAGAAGGGAGGCATTGTGAAAGGTGAAGACCCCATTTTGGAAGTAGAACTGGACTAGGGTATCAGGCTGTACAGGGAAGTCAAGATCAGTGTCACTACAATCCTAGGGTCATGAGAGCAGTGGCCTCCATGGCTTCAGCACAGGATAAAACGTGAGGGTGCAGGGCACAGATTTATTTATTCTTTCTTTTTGCATTTTCTAGCTTCTCCTGAAGGAAATCAAATGTGGAAGATTCCCTCCTTATCAGGTGGTCTGAACACAAGTAGCCTGTGATTCTTAAAAACAAAAACACATAAAACCAAGCCTCCAAAACAACTTTTTAGCAGATAATAAATGCAAACTGATGGCCCCTTCACAATCTCATGCCTCTCTTTGGGCTGCTAGAGCCATGTTTTATTAGTTCTAGAGGCAGGATGATTTTATAATTCATCAGGTCTGCATCTTTTTATTAGCATATTCATTGTTAGAAATCATACTTATTCTTTATGCCCCTTATCCAATCTCTCTCCTTCCCCCTCTCCCTTTCCTCACTCCCTTTTGCCTCCCCCCCCCATAACCATAGATTTGTTCTCTCCATCTGATAGATTAACTTCCTCTGTTGATTTGTTGCCTAGATGATCTGTCCAGTACTGAGACAGGTGTGATCAAGTCCTCCCTATTACTGTAAATCAGATGCTGCTTCTCTTACTCTGGAGTGTGCTTTGTGGAGAGAGAGGACCCTTTTTTTCTTTTTCTTTCTTTTTTTTTTTTTTTTTGCCTCCACTGGTGCCTCTCCTTGTGTCAATGCAGTTGAGAGTCTGGTGTGCCATCTGCATGGTGGCTGTGACTGCTGCTATACAGACTAGCCACTTTTGCGGCAGCCATGGCAACTGCAGTGGCTATGGCGGGCTACCCATCTGAAAATGGTGATTTTGGTGTGCTCTTTACCTGGTTGCGGCTGGGTTCAGGACCCCAGCGGGGCCCTGGGGTGGCGGTGGCAGCTTGCCAAGTTGCAGCTTGGTTCAGCTTCCCCTGGCTCCATGCCTCTATATCTTATTTTTAAAAACACGTTTTTTGGACAAGCATTAGGTCAGCAAAAAATTTCCTCCCCACTTGACATTTGTCATAAATTGAATGCAGAAAACACTTAGAGGTAAGTCCATACCAGGATGTCAGGAAATCAAGGTCATTATCATTACAACCAAGTCAAGAGCAATGGCCTCAATGGGCCTCAACTCAGGATAGTTAGGGGGTGCTCTTCTCTGAGGCATAGGATGGAGACTGGCTCTTAAGCAAAACAGAGCCTCCCCCACTTTCCTCCAGACATTAAGAGACCTGCCTGAGGCTAGCCCTGGATCAGGGGTGGGATAGGAGAGCAGCAGCTCACATTCTAAAGGCTCTGCATGCCAGGAAGTGTTCCAGGTGCTTTGTGCACTTTATCACAGATGAAGTATTTGGAGAATGACATTAGGTAACTTGTGAAAGGTCACATAGTGGTCAAATAGAGTCAGAATTCACTGTAGAAGGCTCAAGCTGGGACAGCATTAGGTTAGATATCCACAGAGCAAAGGGGAATCCAGAAAAGAGGCCAGGAGGGCAGCTGGGAGGCCATAGAAGGTGGAGGTGATGGTGGTACCAGGTGGTCCTTTCCTGGCTTCTCGTCCCTCCTCCAGCCAACCGTCCCATCCCAACTCATCTCTGAGGTTGCCCTCTCATCCTCTCCTTGGAAAAACACGGGGGCTGGGCAGGGCCTGGTGTGCTCCAGCAGAGGTCACACACCTCTGATGTGTAGGGCTGTCTTAAGATGTAGTGGGAGACAGATGGCTCCCCATCCTTGTGCTGAGGTCCATGGGACCGACAGATGGGGAGCACAGTGTGGCTGGATGCACCCATGTTAGGGTCACGGAGCATGCGACTGCTCCACAAAGTCTTGGACCTCAGTGAGAATACTGTAGACTTCTTTAGTGGGTGAGAAGACCAACTATATCAGAATTTCAGGGGAGGTGGAGTGGTCCTGGGCACTGGTGCAAAGATCCCCCAGGTGATTGTGGGACTGGAGCTGAGAGCCACTCATCCAGATTAATTGGATGTGCCTCCTCTGGCCAGGTGTGACCAAAGAAACTCTATCTTAGGTGGTTGTAGGTGGTGGGGAGAAGAGCAACCAGGCAGTGGTCCAGGTGGCTTGTCTGGGAGTGGGGGCTTCTTGGCCATCCTTGGGGTGTAGTTGCCACTAGCTCTGTCTTGCTTCAGGGCTCTGTCTGGGGGGCTCCCTTGCCAGAACTCTCATTTTAGGAAGCCGTAATTGTGCCTTAACTTACTGGGACACAAGATAGAGCTGGATGCTTGTGTGTGGGAGACTTGCTTCACTATTTAATGCCCAGCCAACTGCCAGGGACTGCTCCTTCCGATCTTGGCACATTATTCCATAGCTGTGTAGGAGAAAAATTCATTTTTTTTTTTTTTTTTTTTTAGAGATGCTCTTTATTACTTTAAGTGGGCTAGAGATCCCTCAGCTCTGCTGGGTTCTACTGGCAATTTGTTCCTGTTGACATTAAATCTAGAAATTCCAGACTGCTGATGGCATCCCTCCCAGTCTGCTTAATATACTACCACTGATTACTGACTTACAATCTGTCTTTTCAATAGAATTTGGGAAGGAAGGGGAGGGGAGGTTAAGATATACCCAGCTGAAGATGTCCTGAATACTATATTTATGCTTTAAACTAAAGCTTCAAAATACATATTCAATTATTTGCTAACAAATTTAAAAATCCTTGAGTAACTGATTATAAGAATGATACTTTCAAGTAATTTTTGTGATAAAAATGATAGCAGAGAATAAAAGGATAAAAAGATAAATTTCATTCCATTAAACCTTATCTTGCTAACAAAACAAATTTTAAAAGTCAGGATGAACACAGATGTAAAAATAAAGTAAAATGCAGTTTAGCATTTTAGTACCATCTGCCACTAAAAGAAGTCAGGTCTCCTTGAGAAAGAAAAATGTGTTTTCTTCGTTTTTTAAACCTGTCCATGGTTGTTCATATCAGCATGGGCTCATGGTTTTTTACTTTATGAATGGGTTCTAATTCTTTACTATCATTTATCTGATGCTCAAATTGTCCTAAATTTGACCAGTGGGACAGAAAAGTGGGCAAATAAAGATGAAGATAGCAGAACATGAAACTGGGATTTCAACTAAGTACCATTACAGCTGTACTGGTTAGAAGAATAACAACTTTAAGCATTTTGCCCTCAATATTTAGAAATCTAAGTGAAATATCCAAGAAATAATACATAAGGAATAAGGACAATTAGTTTTTCTGAACTACTAATAATGATGTTACCCAGTACATATTAGATCACACTTAATACTCGAGTGAGGAAGAAGAATTTTCTTGGGGAGTTTGGATGTATTTGTTACAGCACAAATCTAGAAACAGTCAACAAGTGTTTTCTGAAGTGTCTTAAAATAAATCCCAATTTCTTCCCATTTTGAAATACTAATGACAGCTGGCAACTTTCATATATGAGTTCATTTGAACTTTACAACCATCTATGAGAAAACTGAGGCCCAGAGAATTTAGGCATTCAGGATCGAAGACCGAAGTGGTTGGGAACTGATGAACACTATAGTTCTCTCTGTTCATTTTCCCTAGAGAAATCAAATAATGTTATGCTTTTGATTTAAAGGGAAATGGAACTTCCAGATCTGTTGAAATGAAGTGGACTTACTCAAAATACAAATATCAGAGCATTTTTTTTTTTTTTTAAGATGACCGGTAAGGGGATCTTAACCCTTGACTTGGTGTTGTCAGCACCACGCTCTCCCAGTGAGCGAACCGGCCATCCCTATATAGGACCCGAACCCGTGGCCTTGGTGTTATCAGCACCGCACTCTCCCGAGTGAGCCACGGGCCGGCCTTCAGAGCATTTTTAAAACCCCAAAAGCCTTGGGTGCAGGGTGACTAAAGAGGTGACAGACATCCTACTCTCCCAAAGTAAACTATTAAGGCCTGGGTCATTTTTTCTTTGGTATCAGTCAATTTCAAGATGAGCTTTGAAGACACAGCAAGAAGTGGTTTCCTGGTCCTGTGAAGACACTTGTTGCCAGGTGAACATTTCAAAGGGAGATGCAGACAAGTACCAATCTGCTCTGGGGCCCAAGCCCAGGTGAGCCTCGGGGTGGAAGAAGAGCAGCTGACTTCAGACCAACGCCCCAGAGCTTCTCCCCACTCCTTGCCTGTCTCACTGCTGTGCAGAACTGCACACTATCACTTGTCTGCTAGGTTTTAGTCTCTGGTGAACTGAATGTTGTATACCTTTCTCTCTAAAATAGTCCTTAATTTAAAATGTTTTATTTAATTTGTGTGTGGTTTGTTTCCACAATTAGTCTTTTTCTGTGCGAAGTTATCACTGACCAAAAATAAAAGATCTCTGTACTCTAGTCCCCAAAGAAATAATAGGTAGGTGAGTTGTAATGGGCCACCAGACCAAATGCACTCACTGCAAGAAAAGGAGAAATGAGTTTCATAGGACGGTCAGAGAAAGGGGAATACGGCTGTTATAATTATCGTTTTAACAGCGCAAAATCAGGATACATGGTCACCCCAGGTACACCTTACACTGACAGCAATTCCCAAAGCTCTGTCAAGGTGAATCAGGAGTATTAGAGCCCATTTCACAGGTGTGGCATATGCTACTCAGAGACAGGAAGTCTCTTGCTCAGAGCTGGTGATTGGTAACAACACCAACAACAGCATTAGGTAACGCTTATTTAGTACTTGGTAGGGACCAGGCTCTGGGCTAAGTACTTTAAGTGTACTATATCATTCAACCCTCAAACCAACCTTATGTTGTAAATTCTATCATTAATAGGTATTTTTTACCCCCAATGAGTTAAGAACTTGGTGTTGTGATTTCTACTGTTATGGTGTCTGTACTTTGGTCTTGAGGTCTCTGTTAGGAGTGACCATGAACGAAGACATCCCCCCTCCAGGAGAGCTCTAAGGGGAAAGGTAGGTGTGGGTGTGTGGTCAGGTGACGCAATGAGGAGTTGAAACCAAAATGCATGAAACAGAAGAAATTTATGACTTACAGATTCTGGAGAGGTTAGGGGTGCTGATGGGAGGCCACTGGGAAGTCTGGAGGCGGTGGGGAGCGAGAGCAGAGAGGGGACCTGGGGGACTGCTGGGGTGTTCTCCCTTGGGCTTTCCCTTGGGGGTTGTGGACTGGCTAGTTTAAAGAAAACTCGTGTGAAGGGGAACTTATTTACAGACCCTGCTGATGACCATTAGGTTTTATCGTGGTCAGCAGCTGTGGGGTGTGTTGGGTTTTGGATCAGTGGGATTAGGATCAAATGGGCTCTATTGCAAACAACCTCTTGGGGAGGGAATGTTGTAACTAGACTAAAGGTGATAAGAACAGGTTTCAAATAACTGTCAGGCCTAAAAATGAATGGAGAGGCAGCACCTACATAAAACACGTTTATGATTGTCAGGCTGGACCACAGACCCTTCGAGCACATTCTATGCAGACTGAGTCACAGACCCCTCATATGCTGGTCTCAAGCTAGGTAATTGGGAAGATCCTGGGAGCTGTTGGCAAGGTTGACGTGCTTTATTCAGAAGCGAGCTCAGCCGCCAGCCTCTGCTGCAGCAGACACTTGCAGAAGCCCCAGTGGCCTCTTGGGGGCACTGTGGATCAGAGCCATTTGTCCTTTATACTTAAGTTAGATAACCAAGGAATACCTGAGTGCACATGTGCAGTTAAAGTATTAACAATGGACGCGCTAGGTCATGCTCAGCAAGATTCTGAACAGCTGAGGGAGCCTGACCATTTGTTTTCATTTTCCTTATAATGACACTTGGCCAGTGTAATTTGACTGAAAAGTGTCAGGGCTGACAGTAGAGCAGTAAGGGTCAGGGGTCCAGTCCATTCTTCTTAGTTTGCTTTACAGCATGTCATCTTGCTACTGGTTGTGGGGGAGCCTCTGGAGGGGCACTAGTGGATGCAGCATCCAGGCTGAGATAGTCGTCTGGGAAGTCAGACGACCCTGGTTCAAGAACTGGCCACTTACCAGCTATTGTCTTTGGGCAAGTTACTCAACCTCTCAAAGTCCCGGTTTCCTCTAATGAGTAGAACGCAGTGTAGGGAAAATACAGGCAAATGGTCAGGGCCCCTCAGATGTTCAGAATCTTGCTGAGCATTTCATGTAAATATGCATGTGTGCCCAGATGTTCCTTGGTTGTCTAATGTAATTGCACACGTGCACCAGGTGTCCTGGGTTATGGACTTACATATAAAGGACGAGTGGCTCTGAGCCATAGGAGCACTCCAGCCCCCCAGGATGGCGGGGGTGGGGTGAGGCACAGGGAGGCCACTACTGCCATTGGAGGCTGTTGCTGTCAGTGTCACTGGGATGCCCTGAGAAGCCACCACTGCTGCTGCTACTGTTGCTGAGGACTGAGCTCATGTCGTCTGCCAATGGCTCCTGGGATCTTTCCCAATTACCTAGAGCGTGGACCTGCGTTGTGAGGGGTTTTTGACCCAGTCTGTACAATGGGGTTGAAGGGTCTGTGGTCTCTAACTCTTAGCCTGGACAATACGAATGGAAATTTAGTATAACTAATGAAATGTTTTGTCTTTAGTTATGATCTGCTTAACCCTACAATTAGTTAGCTATTGCTTAGTCTTACAAGACAATTACTGTAGCTATTGCCTCACCCCGACAACTGGCGTAGTCGTGTAGCTTTACATGCAGCATAGAGTAAATGCCGAATAAATGTTAATCATTGTAAGTTACTGATACTTGTGAAAGGAAGCAGGAGTGAATATACAGGAGAGTTTGGATAAAGGTAAAGGAGGAAAAAGGAAAGGAAAAATCACGTACACTTTGAATAACTTAATTTTTTATTCCCAATTAGCCATGAAACAGTTCAGAAAAATTCCAAGTTGATTTTGCACATTTTCAAATTAGAAAGCAGGAAGCCTCCAGGGATGCAGCTGAAAGTGGGAGCAATAGCAGTTTCTGTCCTTTCAGTCTCGCTTGAAAGAACTGCAGTAACTACATCAGTAGGCCTTGCAATAGATCATTCATTTACACTGAGGCTTTCAAAAGAAAACGCCCCATGACTTTGCATTCAGGCCATGTCCAAAGCTAAGATAAATTCCTGAACCCTGAGATGATATTTACTTTGCACCACTTACCTGTTGCTTCCTTTGGATTGTCTTTTATTGACGGCCAGGCCGACGGACTTGCCTTCTTCCTCCTCATCTTAAGGACAGCGTTGTAGATAACTGGCCTCAGCCCCTGCCATTTCAGTTTCTCTTTTCTCTGCAAGCCTCTAACACCTCTCCCATCCTCACTCTCACAGGACCCTGCTGCTTATCTCACCGGGGAAAATGAAAGCGATGTGGGTAGAACGTGCACACACCCTCCCCACCAGTCTCTCGGTGCTGTGCCTTGCGCGTGTGCCTGGCCCCTCTCCTCTCAGTGGATGAGCACTCAGTGCTCCTACTGGGGTCCTCCCCTCCTGGACGCTAGAGCCCACCCCCTCTCTTTCCTGCATCATTGAATGCTCCGTCTCTTGCATTGTTCTCATCAGCGTGTGCACATGCTGTTATTTCTCCTTAAAAAATTAAAACCCTCTCTTCAGTGAGAAAAAGTTAAACAGATAAGTTATTAAATTACATTAAAGTATTATTGAATTATATTGCTACTGTGATCATGGTATTGTGATTATAATTTAAGCTCTTACCTACAAACAATACATACTGAAGCTACCAGAGGTGAAATAATGATTTTTAAATATTCCAATCAGAAGAGGAAAGTGGTTATCGGTGAAACAAGATTCTCAAATATCAATAGCTGTTGAACTGCACAGGGAGTACACGCAGGTTCACTCTGCTCTTCCCTGTATTCTTGTGTGTGCATCAAAGTGTACATGAAAAAAGTAAGGAAAAAAATCTCAATTCCACTTTCTGTCTTTCTATTACATTCTTTCTTTCCCTTTATAGAAATACTCATTGAAATAGTTCTACAGATTTTTCTCCTCTCATTTTGTCTTGAACCCATTTCATTCAGGCTTTTTCCCCTGCTATTACACCAACATTGCTTTTAAGATCAGTAATGACCTCCATCGTTAAATTCAATGGCTATTTCTCAGTCCTCATCTTACATGACCCTTCAGCAAGATTAGACGTTGGTTATTCCTTCTACCTTGAAATGCTTTCTTCATCTCACTTCCAGGACTGCAGCCTGGCGGGGAACCTGTAGTTGTCAAGAGTATTTTGATATTATTCTTACCTCTTTAACTCCACTGAGTAAATATTACTTCTGAAACCCAGACCGTAGATTTGGTTCCCATCCTAGTGTTCGTTTTGAACAAAGAAAGGGTGTGTTCCAAGGCAGAATGCAAATGTTGGCCGTTAGTCACAAGAGTGAGGCAGAGTCATGACCATTAGCAAGACAGCTCAGAAGTCAGGGCCCATTAGCAAGACAGCTCAGAAGTCAGGGCCGGCTAATGTTAGGTCTGCACAATCAGTGACAAAGGATGCCCCTGTGATCATCTGAACAAAGGTCCACAACAGCCCCAAATAGAGCTGCCTGCATAGGAGCTGAAATGGGAGTATTTTTTTTTTCTTTTACATTCAAAGGTGTTGCAGAGCAGCGGGAGTGGAAGGGTAAGGGGACAGAGGTGGAGCTGGGGGGACAGGGCTGGCCCATGGCTGGCTCCGCTGGCCTGGTTGCAAGGGTGGGGGGGCATGGCTGAGGCCTGTAGGCTCACCCCACTCTGGCTCAGGAGACTGGGGCTCATAAGCAAGCCTGGGGGGGTTTCTGGCAGTGGTTTGGTTGTTGCTGGGCTGGATGTGGACATCAGGGGAATGGCTGAGGCACCCTCCAACCCCAGGCTCAGGAGTCTGGGTGGCTTCTGGCAGTAGCACAATCATCACTCAGCTGGATGCAGACGTTGGGGAGTGTGTGGCTGAGGCCCTTGGCTCCACCCCACCCCAGCTTGGAAGCCTGGCTGGCTTCTGTGGAGGCTCGGTTGTCAATGGGCTGGATGTAGACATTGGGGGGCATGGCTGAGGTCCTTGGCCCTCCAACCTGGCTTGGGAGCCTGGGGGCTTCTGTGGAGGACTGGTAGTCACTGGGTTGCATGTGGACATTGGGGGTGTGTGGCTGAGTCCCTTGGCCCCTCACCCCAGATCAAGATCCTGGGGGTGGTGGGGCACTTCTGCAGTGGCTTGGTTGTTGATGGGCCAGATGTGGAGGTCAAGGGGGTGTGGCTGAGGCCCTTGTACCAACCCCAGCTTGGGAGCCCTGGGGCTTCTGGTGGTGGCTCAGTTGTCACTGGGCTGGATGTGGACATGGGGTTGGGAGGCATGGCTGAGGCCCTCAGGCTTCTCTCATCCTGGTTCTGGAGCCCAGGGGGCTTCCAGCTGTTCTGGGTTTAATCGGTGTTCTTTGGTGGTGTTAGACCTTTACTGGTTAATATCAGAACTCTGTCTCTGATCTGGTTTTTCGTGTTTACTTTCAATTCTGTGTTGGATTATTCACTGTTCCCACCACTGAAACTCTGCACTGGAACTAATTGTTGTCCTTTGCTTACTTCTAAAATGAGGGAACTTCCTGTGAGGACCAGCATTTGAGCCCTGTGGTTTAGCTAACTTGTTGCTTTCCTGCTGATTCTCTGGGGAAGGCTTTTTGTGCAGCTCAGGTTTTAATTGTTGACCTTGTAAGCATTTTCAGGTCTTGTGAGTTGTGTAGAAACTCTGGTCTAGGCCTGAGTCTTTTCAGCGAACTGCTCCCCTTGCAGTTCTACACTCCTGACCAGCCTCCACTGAGTGGGCCTGCACTGGTTGGGGGGCTGTCAAGCTAGGACTAGGGCTCACAGACCCCTCAAGCCCGTTGTACAGACTGGGTCAGAAACCCCTCACACGCAGTTCCATGAGCTATGTAATAGGGAAAGATTCTGGGAGCTGTGGGTAAAAAATTAATAGGCTTCATTCAGAGCTAGTAGCAGCCACCCTAGTGGCCTCCTGGAGTGTCCTGAGAAGCACTGTGTGTCAGAGCCATTAGGCCTTTATACTTAGGTCCATAACCCAGGACACTTGGGCGCACATGCACAATTATATTAGACAATAACCAAGTAACACCGGGGCGCATGTGCATCAAATGCTTGGCAAGATTCTGAACATCTGAGGAGCCCTGACCATTTTCTTTCACTTTCCCTACAGGGGCAGATCAGCTGTGCTTGCTGTGTCCCAGTGTTGCCCTGGTGGGCCCGTCTCCCCCACTGCCCGTGCTCCAAACACTTCCCATGGGATGGGCCATGCTCTGGTCCCTTGCCATGACTCACAGGTCTCTGAGTGGCTCCTTTTTTCAGTTGTCTGTCGCCCCTTGCTTCTATGTGGGTCCACGGGAACCCTGTTAGTGGTCTAGCTGTCCCTGGGGCCACCAAGGCCCTCCTCTCCCCTGCAGCCTTCAAGCAACCTCACACAAAGGGCACAGCTGTGGCTTTGCCAGCTCTTGCTCCCTGTTCACCAGGGCCAGCCTGCAAGCGGCTGGGGCTCGAAATGTTCAGAGTGGTTCGTTCTTTCTCTCATCGTGGCTTCTCCCGCCTTCTTGCACTCTGTAGGTCTTTCCTCCTCTTCCCCTGAGCTTTAGCGCCCCAGCGTGGCTGCCCTTGCTTTTTAACAGTTGTGAATTGGTTGATTTGTGGGAGAGAGTGATGCTGGGGACCTTCCATTCTGCTATCTTGATTCCTCCTCTGGAATAGGAGTATCTGATTAGCATTGTGTTCAGATTAGTTACACAGGTCCTTTCCTCTGTCCCATACCAGACACTGTGTTAGACGATGGATATACAAATAGGACAAGGAGGACACAGCCCCTTCCCTCAAGGAGGTTATGGTGCCAACGGTGTGAGACAAGAGTCGCAGTTTGAGCCATGACTATGCACACAGGATAGGATGTTGTGTGGGCGCAGCAACACCAGGGAAGGAACACCCTGTCACTGAGCTTCTCTTATACTACTACTTGCAACAACTGATCCCGCAGGACACTCTACCCCATTCGGTACATACTGTCATAGTAACTCCTGTTACCATGTCATGGCCCTGCCAGCGGGAGGAGGGAAGGGGTGGGGCAGCCAGTCAAGATCCAGTGGGGAGCAAAACGGCGACCTGCACTCCAGGCAGGGGCCACGGGACTATTCAGAAAGCAGTTGAGCCCTAGTCACACCAGCAGCTCTGTCCTGTGATGTTAGGGAGTCCTGACTTCCAAATCTCTGCCTTATCTTGGTTCCCATCATGCTCCTGCTCCCTCCTCTCTGCTCCTGAGGGCTCTCCACTCCTCCTGGGACTCAAACATCACCTCCAGGGAGGGCCACCTGGAATCCTCAGTCTGGGTTAGGCTGACTGGCCCGCTGTCATAGCAGGGCACTTCAGTCTTTAGTTTTAAGTGCTTGCAGTAGGAAGTGTTTGGGAAAGACCACAGGGCCGGATGTTTTGGTCAAGGCCCCAGCTTTTATGCTGAGTGGTGGGTTCATGGTTCTTATTTCATTAGAAATAAACAAGACCATGCACACATGGAGCGATGTTGAGTATGTTATGAACTAACGATTCTGTGATTCTGCACACATGAGGGCCATTAAAAAAGATAACAAAAGGTAATAATTTAGTGTTTGAACACCATATATGCTTGATTTGTGTTGATAATGAGTTGGGGGTAGTAGAAGACAGGAATTTGTGCTTAATAATTTACAGCCCATTTGAGGGAGATGAGAGAAGGAAATGGGAGAGGTAAGGAAAGGAAGAACTAAAATACAAAGCAGCAATTTAAGCCAACTATGGAGCACAAACAGCGCTCAGCACTAAGAGGGAGAATGTTCTCTTGCAACTTCATTGAGGAGACAGGATGTAGTATGGGTATTGAAGGACTTCAACAAGCGAAGCTGGTGGATGGAAAGAGTGGTCTTGCTGGAGAAATGGCATGAACAAAAAAAGGTTGAGGGATAGGTTGTGGCATGACACAAATCCAAGGGACAGTGAGACAGACTGGCAGGAGTAGTGGGGAGTAGTGAGGGAAAGCCAGTCCAGGGGCTTTGAACCGTTTCCATTGTAGACAATGAAGAAGACATAAAGATTTTTTGTTTGCTTTGGTGGCTGGCCAGTACGGGGATCTGAACCTTTGACCTTGGTGTTCTAACACCGCACTCTAACCAACTGATCCATAAAGATTTTTGAACAAGGATCTGTTTCTGATACGTATTTTACTAGTATTCTCTTGGAAGCAGAGTTGCAGATGAACTTGGGGCATGTAAAGATGAAAAGTAATCAAAGAGAGTTGGAAGGAGCTTTTTTTTTTTTTTTTTTTTTTTTAAAGATGACCGGTAAGGGGATCTTAACCCCTGACTTGGTGTTGTGAGCACCACGCTCAGCCAGTGAGCGAACCGGCCATCCGTATATGGGATCCGAACCCGGGGCCTTGGTGTTCTCAGCACCGCACTCTCCCGAGTGAGCCACGGGCCGGCCCGGAAGGAGCTTTTAAGATCCTAAAGGAACATGGCACCAGGGAAGGCTACAAGAGGGAGACTGGAGAACATTTTGATTAATAGAGGTACGTCCTGGGAGCAATACTGGTGTGAGTTGGGAAAAGCAGCGGGGAAAGGAGGCGGCAGGGCCCAAAAGGACTCCAAGGTTCTACGGAAAGGATGGCTGGAAAAAAAATCCATGTGTTTGAAGCAAACAACATTTACCTTGAAGTGCCCATCTAGAAGCTCGAAATACAGGAAAAACTTGAGATCGATAATAACAAACATATTGTCCTTCAACAAGGGCTAAAGTCCCTGATCTCCAAGACTTCAGAACTGTCACCCTTTGAGAAGTGCTACTTGAGGGACTTAGGACTTACAGGCTGACGGGTATTGACGTCACTAAGAATTTGCACCTGAGAGCACCTAAACTGTCACAGAAATCAGTGCTACATCACGCTAATTGTTCTTCTCCTGAGCCCACAGTACTGAGCTTGTGGAACAAGCATCCATACTCCAGAAAACAAGGAAGTGGTTACCACGTGGGAAAAACAGTTCTTCTCTCTGGTAGCTAGACATTGTAACCACAGACACTCCCCGAAATGGGAAGGCCTCGCCACTGCGCACTGTCAGCGACGCTCACCTTCAGGAGATGGTTTCTTACCTCAGAGAATTAACATAGGTCTGTCTAATCCTTAATTGACTCAAAAAACCCAAGAGAGTCTAGGTTAAGTTGTGGTCTGAGCAATGTCTCCACATGTCCTTCCTCCTCAAATGCTAAAGTGCAAAAAAGTGCCAGAAGCCAGCCATCAATAGACTAGAAATCAAGGGAATTCCTGGTAGATAAAAAACAGCCATCACTCCCATTCACAAACTTATGCAATTAAGTAAGAAAAAGAAAATGAGATGTAAGTGTTGGAAAAGAAACACTAGTTAGAACTAAAGAGTATTCAAAATAGCCAGATTTAGAATCGACATTAAATTTCTTTTTATGACAACCATAACCAAATAATAATTTGATTCTGGGACTCAGGACTGAATTGAGTTGCACTCAATAAAAATCAGTTTAAGCAGAAAAGGGAAATTATTGAGTCCCAAGTAGCTTTAGGCACAGCCAAATTGCAAGATTTAAGCAATATCACCAGAACTGTTTCTCCAAATGCCTCTGTCTTCTGTGTGGTATTCCCTACCAGCCAGGCTCTCCCCATACAGTGGAGAGTCACGCCTGATCGTGTCCACAGAAACCCTGCGACTGAGTCCTGTTAGCTTCACCTAGGAATGAGCTCTGTTAGGCCAGATCTGGGTCATGTTCCTGATCCTGGGGTCTGGTAAAGTGGGGAGGAGTCACTCCCACCAGAGTCACATAGTCTCAGAACAGAGCGGCAGAATCCTGTAAGAAAAATGGGGTGTCATCATATGAGGAAATGGCTTTTGAGAAGGCAAACAAAATCCTCTAGATTCCATTTCCAGTAGCAATAGAAGCCAAAGGGTTGGAATAGATCTGACAAGAACACAGAACCTACATAAAGAAAACCGTAAGAGACGTAAATAAATGGAGGCGGAGCTTATGTTTCTAGGGAAGACACAGTATTATAAAGATACTACATATTTCTAAATATATCTATAATCCAATCCCATTTTGATCAAAATCCTAAAGCAATGTCTGAATGGATTCCTTATAAGCTAATATTTAAAATTCACCTTAATTTAAAAAAATAACCAAAGATTTTTTTTTTGAAAAACAGTAGGGGAGGGGATTAGACTTATCCCATCAGACATTCAAATATACTGTGAGCATACAGTAATTAAGCCAGTGCTGTTAGTAGAGGAAAGGATAAGTCAATAGAAAAAAAGAGAGAATACATTCAAATGAGTAGGGAAAAAAAAGGACTGTCAGTGAACACTGCTGAAGTATCTACCCCAAATTTTCTTTTAGAAGAAATGAGCCCTCCTTCACACTACCGCTAAAAGAATTCCAGAACAGCTCAGTGACCAAGAACACAGAATGCTTTCTTTATAATCTTGAGACAAAAGATGACCTTGCTAAAGAAGATCCAAGCCCCCAAAGCCCTAAAGGAAAACATTTAGGATAATCCAACCTTGATTGGATTACTTAAGAGTGTGAAGAGTTAAATATTCTCATACCTGTGTAAATTTGGACTGGTAGAGCCCATTTTCAATGATAACTTAGTAGCTAAATTTTAATACATATAAACTGTGACTCATTCGCTCGAGGATTCTTTTAATCATGCATGGCTATGCACACAAATTCCATACGACATTGTTTCTAATAGCCAGAAAAAGGAGCAACAGTCAGAACAGCCAGGCAGACTTGCCTGTTTTGAAGAGCAAGAGCTCATAGGATTAAATCAGAAGAGCAGGTCCATATAAGTTTTATAGAATGCAAGTATAATAATGGTCAGAAAGGCCTAAAGGGACACTATTAACCACCTGCAGGTGATGGGTTGATTGCCAAATGGAAGGTGGAAGAGTGTTATAGGCATCGGGAGAAATCACCCTTGGAGACTGATATGGAAAAGGAAAAAATTTATTGCTGGCTGCCGGGACTGCACCAGCCAATTCAGAGTGTGGGGCTGAGCCGTTTTTATTTTCGGTTTTTAAAGCTGCAAGTGCGGCAACTTGGTTGCCCAATCACTGCGCTGGGAGTTATTAGCCAGTGCAAGCAAGCCAACAGTGCATAAGCTAATTTTGCAGTTAGCATGGCTCCTCCTAGCCTCTCCCACATTTTCCCACCCCAGTTTTTCCCGCCTGAGTTTATACAAAATGGAGGGGTTATCTTAAATGGCGTCGGTCCTGCTCTCGGAAAAAGGACATTACTTCAAGAAGAAGGATCTTTTCTGAGCTCATGTTGATTAAATTTAAAATAAACATTCTTAGGAGTTATATAAGGAGACAAAAAAGGAAATTGTCATCAATGCAAGTTACTCCTAAAACAACAAAGGCTTATTAAATCAGAGGAAAACCAATTAAGTTTTTAAAAAAAGTTATAATTTATTAAAACTTTGAAGTTAATGTATTGAAGTCAGAAATAAATTAATATACTTTAGAAATCTAGAAGTCCCAGAAATGAGATCTCAAAGGATTTAGGTTTCAAAGAATTCTAGATAAAAGGCTTAAATATTACATCCCTTGTTATAATGGGACTTAGACCACTTTGGGGATCATTTTGCCCCTGAATCACGGCCGTGATTAAAATGAGCCAGCAGCAGCACATGAAATGTGGAGAGGCTCATATTCCCTCTTATCCAAATGTAGCAAATAGCACTATATTTCTCACTTAATGGAATGCAGTTTCCTCTGCAATTCTTTGGAGCAATGAGCCTTTAGATTCCCCATTTCCCTCACTCAACGAGGCGAGGCGGCATTTGTGCTCTTGTCCTAGCACCTGAGTACTTGTTACGAGTTAGGACACTAGCCACATCACTTCAGGACCTCTTGTACACGTGCAGGTAAAAATGTCTCAGGGAAGGTGGTTTACTTCAGCTCTTGTTCTCACAATTTCAAATCGTCACAGTTAGGTAGGTAGAAATGGGTTAAAAATTTTAAAACTCATAATATTCATGTACAGAAATAGATGAAGGCCGTTGCTAAAAAGCATGACAAAAAAGCCTGGACCAGCAGTCTTTTCCAAAACGCTAGTGGTAACGGTGTCCTGAAGAAGAGACAAAAGCCATCCTGCAAGGGAGAGAGAGAGAGAGAAGAAATAGGTTGCTTCATGATGCTCAAGATCTGCACTCAAAATACACAGGAGGTTCTAGGTTAGACAGTAAAACAATTCTTGGATTTAAAAAGAAAGGAAATTCTGAATGACAGGCAACCTGTAATTAGAAATCCTCAATGAGTTAAGATTTGTAAGAAGTAGTCCAACAGCGAGTATAGAAGCAATCATTTAATTCTGTCACTTAGCAGCAACATTTTTTTTTTTTTTTGGTGGCTGCCAGTATGGGGATCCAAACTCTTGACCTTGGCGTTATAACACTGCATTCTAACCAACTAAGCTAACCAGCCAGCCCCAGACCGTTCACGTTTCGACCCAAAGCCAAGAAGAAGGTGGAGTACTATGCTCTTTTCTGAGCAAAAGACAGATGCCATTTGGGAAACTCAAATCACTAGATTGAAAAGTTATCACCTGGGATAATATAGCAAGCAGCTCCATTTAGGGAGGAAATTGAACGCTAGGCTGTGGCATTTTAACTGCAGCTGGGAGAGGCCAGGGTGAACTTCTTGATGTTAAGAGATTATTCCTTAGTGAATCAATAGTTGATTAGCCAACAAAACAAAACAAAAAAACAAAAACAACAATGGATCCCTCCTCTTTAGGGTGGAGAGCCCTTAGGGGCCAGATGCCTCATTAAGACAAATGGCTCAGGTGGGGTTCTTAAACTCAGCCATAGGAGTTCTCTGGCCCAGATGCTGACGACCAACAGGAACATCAGGAATAATGCAGGAGTTAATACTGACACTTCATGCTACCTTTCCCTCCTCAAATGGACCCAATTCATCACCACACAGGGTCTAAATGGAAATTGCCAACAGGAGGCTAAGTTTCAAGATTTTGGGGGGGAGGGGAGCAACTGGCTGGTTCAGGGATCTGAACCCTTGACCTTGGTGTTATAACACCACACTCTAACCATCTGAGCTAACCCTCGAGCCCCTAGGATTATTTTTAAGTCCCTAGTTTTAGTAGTTTGGCTATATTTATTCTAAAACGTGGGTCACTTCAGTCCTTGAATCAACTCCACTGAGGATGAGGCTTGATGAAGGCTTCCTGAAGGGGAGCTACAGGCCAAAGGCCTGCCCCTCTAGCCTAGATCAGGGATTAAGGGCCTACAGCTGAAAGCCAGGCTGCCTGGAAAAGTCCCCATCGGGGGCTGGGTGCAGTGGATTAGAAGTTAAGGAACCTCGAGTCAGCGCCTCCGCTGGTGCCCAAGGACACTCCCCAATGTCAGAGCCACCACTGAGTTACTACGCACCCCTCCCTCTGCAACCCCTCTGGCCTCTGGGGCCTCCGAGAGGTGTGGGGGCTGGGCAAGGGGATGCCTTTCTACTCTAATGCTTTAGACTGGTGCCCTGCCACCTCCAGAGCTGTGTGATCAACACATTTAATGGGCGAAGGAGAAAAAAATCCACCTGGCCCGGCCATGCCACTGCTGACCAACTAGCTGGTCAAACATGAGCAAAGGACCCAGACCTAACGTGGTTGCTTCCTAAAGGCCCCCGAGGGAGGGCTAAGGCAAGGGCCAGGTCACAGCGTGCAGTTGTGAGTCCTGCGCAGCTGCTTCAGAACGGGTTGGAGAGAGCCCTGTAGTCTGCCAGCCTGCCAGTCTACCTGCCGTGAGAGGAGACCCCGGACTTCACACCGGGACCTGGCTGTAGAGCTAGGGCTGGGTCCAGACCTCACAGACCCCTCCAGCCCATTCACAGATCCCTTCACACACAGTTCTATGAGCTGGGTAACCAGCAAAAAGGTCCTTGGAGCCTTGGTTGAAGTAGGAATGGTCGATTCAGCACACACACATCTAGGAGATAGGCAGTCCACAGAGAAACTCAGAAACTCAAGTGCTACCGGCAAATTCCACTGAAAAACTGAAACTGAGCAGCTGCCAGCAGAGTAAACATGCTCTATCTTTAGACAAGTTCTGCCAGCCAGCCTGCTTCACAAACTCAAGAACACACAATAGCAAGTAACTAAAACGATACAGTGATGCACATGCGCACTAACTCCACCCACACAGCTTGTTTACAAAGAATGTGCTGCACGACCCCCAACCAGACCTGAGCCAAGGGAGCTTGACTAAATGATCCTGTCTTCCCCACAATGGCCCACCGGGGCATTGGCGCAGCCGGCCCGCGTGGGCGCGCCCTGGGCCACCTTCCCGCCCCTGCTCACCCGGCCTGCCTGAGCCTGCAGCCAGGCGGGGCGCAGCCCACGAGCCCAGCGCACGGCAAGTCCACCAAGAGCTGGCGGTCCTGGGCGCCTTCCTCCTCCGTGTCCTTAGGCCGCGGTTTGAGGCCCCACTTCCGCCACCTGGCGGTTACACGCGGCCCTCTCTCCAGAAGCGTCCCAGCAAAGGTCACGAGCGCCACCACGCGGCCCCAGCTGAGGCCGCGGCTGTCGGAGAGCACGGCCTCCACCATCTGCGCCATCAGCTCCACGCGGTTCCCCTGGTGGCCGGCGTCGGGGGAGAAGGACCCGAGCAGCTGCCGTGGGTTGGCGGCCGCGCCGCACAGCACAGCGGCCTCGGGCATGGATGGCGGCGGCTTGGGGACGCCGGGCTCCCGGGCGCAGCGCCGCGGGTAGTCGGTCAGCAGCCGCCCGTGCGCCCCTTCTGCGGCCTTGCCACGGCCTGGCCTCCGCCGGGGGCCTGGCCCTCCCGTCCGCTTTTAAGGCCGGGCCGCGCCTGGCGAGGGAGGGGCTTCCCCCGCGCCGGCCGCCCCCGGCACTTTTTCCTCTAGGTCCGGGCAGGAGCCTTTGATGGGAATCCCACCTGCACCCGTTACGCCCCGAAGCCAGGCCGGGCGCTGCGCGAGTGTTTACGCAGCAGATGGGGCAGTGCAAGACTCTTTGGGGTGATTGTGTAGCTTCCGGCCTGGGGACAGTCTACGAAGATGGCTGGGCTTTTGCCTCTTCTTAAGGAGAAGTTGACAAAGGCTGCACTCAGCCCTGCGCTGACCGCTCCCTTGTGGCCATTACCAGCACTTCTAGATTGGATGGAAGCATCCAGGTGTGTGTTGGAGATTCCTTTTTTGGGTCTGGCACATGTGGCAGGAAACAGACTAATTCTCCTGGAAGGCGCTAAAGTGCCAATATTGGCTGTATTAATTAATTCACTCATATTGAGTCAGAGCCTTTGGGGTACTAGGCTACCTCTTAACACTGGAGATATGATGTACAGTTTAATTATCATTATAATAGAAGTTGAAGGAGTTTTCAATTCTAGGGTGGTGGCTGCTTCTTATACTATCATTCCTACGTTGCTTAGAGTTCTCTTTGCCTTTTACTGGCCATTCTCTCATTATTCCAATTCCCTGATATAGTTAATACTTCTTATATTAAACTTTCTTTGTTCATATTACTGGATGGCTTCTTTCTCTTGATTGGACCCAGACTGATACAGAATTGATACTAGCAGTGAAATTTCTGGAGTCAGAGGTCTGGAGCATGTTGAAATATCCCTCCTGGGGTGAAAGACAAATTGGTGCATCTTGCATCACTAACGAGAAAAAAGGGACACAGTGCTGGGTAGGTGCCTTAGTTCATTTGGGCTGCTATAACAGAATATATGCTATATACTGGCTTGCTTACAAACAATGGAAATTTATTTCTCACAGTTTGGTGACTGGGAAGTGTAAGATCAAGGTACCAGCAAATTTGGTGTGCGGTGAGGGCCCACTTCCTGGTTCATAGATGGTGCCTTCTTGCTCTATCCTCATGTGGTGCAAGGGTGAAAGAGCTCTCTGGGGCTTCTTTATAAGGGCACTAACAACATTCATGAGGGCTCCATCCTCGTGATCTAATCACCTCCCAAAGGCCTCCATCTCCTACTGCCATCACATTAGGATTAGGATTTCAACATATGAATTTTGGGGGGACACAAACATCCAGCCTACAGCAGAAGGCCATTTTGGGTTTTGGAGGCAGCATACCACATTGAGTGTGCTAATTTAGCTGAATCCATAGGCTGGTGGATTGGGGAACAGAATAAGAGAAGGCCCTGCAGAACATTCAGTCTGCGGTAAAGCTGCTGTACTGCTTGGGTCTTGTGATCTAACAGATCCATTGGTACTTGAAGTGTCAAATAGGGATGCTATATGGATCCTCTGGAAAGCACTAATAGGAGACAGTGCAGATCTCTAGAATTTTGAAGCAAATCTGTGCCCTCTTCTGAAGATAACTATTCTCCTTTTGAAGAGCAGGTTCTGGCCTTGGTAGAGGCTGAATGCCGCACCATGGGATATCAGGTGACCACACAGCTTGAGCTCCCATCATGAACAGGATGCTGTCTGATGTACTTAGCTGTAAAGCAGCAATCAACAAATGGAAATGGTATATGAGAGACTGAACTCAGGCAGGTCCAGAAGGTACAAGTAAATTGCATGAGCAGGTGGCTCAGAGTGCTTCAACACCAACTCCTGTACTTTGCCTCCTCTCCCTTATTCCAAGCCTATGGCCTCTTGCAGTGTTGCTTATGGCTGGTGTACTAAGGGAGAAAAACTCAAGCCTGGATTGGGTCTATATGACATGCTGGTATCACATGAAAGTAGCAACATTCACTCACACTCAGGGATGACTGTGAAGGACAGTGCGAGGGAAAGTCCCAGTGGGCAGAAATTCAAACCATATATTTGGTTGTCCACTATGTCTGTAATGAGAGATGGCCAGAATACATATCTACATGGATTCATGGGCAGTTGCTCATGGTTTGGGTGGATGGTCAGGGCCTTGAAAAGAACAGGATTGGAAGATTTCTAACAAGGAAATCTTGAAAGACATATGTGGCTGGACCCGTCTGAATGGGCAGACTGTGAAGATATTTGTGTCCCACGTGGATGCCCTTTGGTGGCAGATATCTTCACCCTAGAGGAGACTCTTAATCATGTGAACAAAATTATGCGCTCTGTGGATGTCAGACAGCCTCTAGACCCAGCTACTGAAGTGCCTGCTCTATGAGCCCATGAACAAAGAGGTCATGGCAGCAGGGATAGAGGGTATGCGTAGGCTCAACAACATGGAATTCTCCCTACAAAGGCTGAGCTGGCTAATGCTACTGCTGAATGCCTAATCTGCCAATGCAAATGATTCCTGTTACAGTGAAACAAATGAATTTTGTTAGAAAAGAATGTAAATCTCTGTATATCAAATTCCCATTTGAATTGGTTTTAATATCTTACTGGTTTCCTCATTAGTTAATGTGTTAAATAAAAATTTTGAAACAAGTTCATGTTTTATTTGCAAGAGAGTCATGATTTTACCTTTTTGAACATACTTTAGCAGCAAGCACAGTTTTTTCTTAGTTTTGGAGTAGCTTAGGGGTAAGTAGTAAATCTTCTGGCCTTGCCATTGGTGACTCTTTATAATTATCAGTAGAACTAAACAACAAATGAATAAAATTAACCTCCACACAGAATTTCCAGTCCACATAATGCAAGGAGGCAATTTGCAATCAGATTTGGTTAAAATCCTGGGTCTGCAACTTCAGTGCTGCGCAACCACGGGCAAGTTATTTGACTCTCCTAAACTCAATTTCCCCATCTAAAAAACAGAGATAATGAAATGCCTGCATCATAGGGCTTTACAAGGATAACGTGAGTTGGTGTATGCAAAGTACAGTAAATGCTCGTCATTACAGAGGAGCTGTTGTTATTAGTATTAACTAACCAGAGTGACCATGCTCATTTGCCTCACTCTTGAGCAAAACCAAAATGTGACATATTGGTATTACCTACATAGTTTGTTGTTTTTATTGAAATACTGTACTTTTTGAAAATAGCTGGCAACTGCCTATTATTTTTTCACATTTTTAATAACAGCTATATTGAGATATAATTCACAAAACATAAAATTCACCCTTTTAAAATATGTAATTCACTGGTTTTTAGTATATTCATAGAGCTGTGCAACCATCACTGCTATCAATTCCATTACCCCTAAAGAATCCCAGTACCCATTAGCAGTTACTGCCCACCCCAGTCCTAAGTAACCACTAATCTACTTTCTCTATGGAGAAAAATGTTCAAATGTTCAAATTTACATAAAATGTTATTTGAACATTTTATATAAGTGGAATCATACAATATGTGGTTCTTTGTGTCTAGTTTCTTTCACTTAGTATAATGTTTTCACGGTTCATCCATGTTGTAGCATGAATCAGCACTTCATTCCTTTTCATTGCTGAATAATT
This sequence comes from Cynocephalus volans, assembly GCF_027409185.1. Taxonomy (NCBI): domain Eukaryota; kingdom Metazoa; phylum Chordata; class Mammalia; order Dermoptera; family Cynocephalidae; genus Cynocephalus; species Cynocephalus volans. The sequence goes on along the minus strand of NC_084462.1, from coordinate 86,474,591 downwards.
TTCCATTTTGTGGATATACCACATTTTGTTCATCCACTCATTCACTGTTGAACATTTGGGTTGTTTCCACTTTTGGCTGTATGAATAATGCTGCTATGTACAGTTGTGTTCCAGTTTTTGTTTTCAAAACAAAACAAACAAAAAGTTTTCATTTTTCTTGGGTACTGATCTAGGAGTGGGAGGCCGCCTACTATTGTGAAAAACACACAGGCTGAAAACAGTGACCTCTGCTTCATGGGCCGTAGTTGATGACAAAGGTGAGCATTCAGCAGTGGTATGCTGGTTAGATAACCTTGGGTTCAAAGACAGGCATTTCCTGTTGTCACAGTTTTCACATCAGTGCTCGAACCATACTTACATTTAGTTCATATTTATTTATGTGGGTTAAATTAGCCATGGCATCATTCCTGATCCCATCTCCTCACTAAAGGGAGTGCATCCTTTTTATAATGACAAAAACATATTAAATAATTTCATGTCTTTCACCTGAATTGGCCCTTAGAAGCCCATTGTAGGCCAGAGTCCCCTTGTGGAGACTGACCAGTCCCGAAGGCCAGCCTAGCTTCAGCAAGTTGTCTAGAAAAGAGGAGGCTGGTATGCCCTGAAGTGACCCGATTCTCTCCCAGCATGGATGAGAGCGTGAGTGGTTTAGCATCACATCCTCACAATGGATCCACAGAGACAAGATTCATTCACTTGGGGGCTCACCCAATATACTTCCTCATCAGAATTCCTGGCCCATGTCAGGCCTACACAGTCCAGAACTCTTGAGAGGGGTCTGAGGGGGCCGTGTTTAACCTGCTGTTGATCTGGATGGTTCTTCTCAGCAGGCAAGTTTGGGAAACGAAGATCTACAAATCCCTACTCAGCCAGCTCTCCCAGGCTGGGGGAAGCAATGCAGCCCCAACCCCAGCCCCAGTTAATCCTCTAACCTATCAGCTGTGCTCACCTCAGGATCCCCAGTGTCCTCCTCTGAAAGGATTTTCAGTGGTTCATAGGCCCTAGTTAGTCTGTAGCCCTTCCAAACGGCTGTCACTTCCTGTGCTGCCATGGTTGCCCCAAAGCCTCCTCTGAGGGCTTTTCCTAGGGGCCAGCACTTCTGTTATCCTGGTCTCTTCCTTCTTTTCCACGCTCCTCCAAGGGCCTGAATTGCCTCAGGGAAGTCTCACAAAGAGCAGCGAGGAAGGGCTCATCAGCTTAGGTCAGCAGTTCTCAGACTATGATCCAGAGCCCCCAAGGGTCCCTGAGACCTTTTGGGGGTCATAATAGTACTTTTTTTTTTTTTTGTACATGTGGTTTTTTTTCACTCATTCTCAGTTTTCCAGAGACTCCAGATGTGTGGTAAAAGTATCTCCCTGATGGTTAATGGAATGCATGGCTCTGTATACTTGGGTTTTAGTTTTTCTCAGTGTAGAGGGATCCTAAGACCAAAAAGCTTGAGAACCACTGGCCCAGATGACTCTCTAATTGATAGGGACCACCTATGGAGGGGGAGGGGATGGAGGAGGAGAGGAGAGAAGACAGAAGAGCAAGAGGAAGGGAAATAGGGAGCAGGGAAAGGAGTGGGAAGAGGAGGAAGGAAGAGGAGGGTTAGAAAAGGGAGAGGGAGCAGAGGAGAGGAACAGGAGGGTGTGGGGGCAAGAGGAGGGGGGAGAAGAGGAGGGGCGGGGAGCAGCGGGGGGGGGCAGGAAAGGGACTGGGGAACGACAGAGGGAGGAAGCAGGGAACTAACCCTTGCCGAAGGTGTGCCAAAGGCTGCGCTGGGCACTGCACACACTTTAGTGCTGCCCACTGCGCAGATGAGGAAGCCAAGGCCGAGAAATTGAGATGTCATGATAGCCTGTAAAAACGGTAGAGCTGGGTCTGAACCCGGGTCCTCATCCTTTGTCACCGTGCTGCCCCCTCTAACTTACAGATGAGTTCCAGTGTCAGTGGTGCCACCTTCTAGCCACTGGCCCAAGCAGCTAAGACAGCCCAGGTACAGAGGCCTTACAACCCTGTGCTGTCTTTTAACCCCTTACAATCTAGGGAAGGTGTGGAGGAGGTTGAAGGGTAGGAAGAGGGGAGTGGACACAGGCTGCCTGCTTCCGGCTCATTCCCGGAGAACAGGGACAGACAGCAGCGGGCCCCACTTCTGAAAGGCTGACCGCCCACTCTAAAGCAGTTGACCTGGTTTCACTTCACAAATACTTCCCATAAATACCCATCACTCCACACCTCTTTTCTGCCTGAACCTTCTTTCTTCTGGCTGGGGCAGGGGCTGTCGCAGCTACATAGACCTGGGCACACATCCTTTTGGCCCCCTTACCACAATAGTTTGGTAGGTGTGCCCCCAAGACCTCCAGGACAAAAGAAAAACTGATTTAAAAACTACACTCAGCATCATTTTTAATATGCAAAATACAATTTATTACGTGGGGTTTAGCCTTGAGTCTCTACATGGTATAGTATATTATTCCAAATCAAGTATTTTATCAATATACACTCAATATTCCCAGCTGTGGGGGGACATACTTATGGGGAGGTGGCTTACCACCATGGAAGTAAGTATAAGTGTTCTATGCAGTGCTTCTATTGGGCCCTTAAAGTCATGTTCGATTGGAAAGTCAAGCTATTTTGCACATATACTGAAGATGTGCTCTGCTCCCAAACACAGAACCTTGAATTTGCTTCCACTGGGTCTAGGTGACCTTTTCTCTGCCCTGTCTTCCCTCACTTCTGGGAGCCAGAAGGCCCAGAGTGCAGAGACAAAAAGGATCTGTGGGAGAAAGGGAAGGGGATGCCATCGTGAGGAGGCCAGCTGGACCGGGGCAACTCCAGAACATTCTGGAGCTTGGGAATTCCAAGGGCCACACCCTGGGGCCTGGCCCCGTCAGACGCTGGCAGTAGCTGTGCAGGCACTGCCTATTTCCTGAGCCCCTTCCCAGACTGAAATCCACCAGGGGAAGAAGGTGGCTAAAAAACAGTCCCTCTGGACCACGCTCCCTCCCTAACTCTGGGCTCTTTGGAGGCTGGCAGGGGTTTTTTATCTTTCCCTCTCTGCCCCAGCCCCTGATGTGTAGTAAAAACCTCATCAAATGTTTGCTTCACAAATGACAGAATATAACCATTATATTTATTTAAAATGAGGTGATGGAAAAGCTGGCCTGGCTGATTTTTGACTGATGTACCTATCATGACATCTGAACAATCAGTTCTGAGGGTGGGCTGGGCACACCCCTGTGTTTACAGGAACGTCAGGTCCAGGTCTGTCCCACGGAGATACCTGGCTCCTGCTCCGGAAGGGCCTCTCTGAGAGCAGGGCCTGAGGCTGGGCCGGCAAAGCCAGAACCACCACTAGGAGGAGCAGGACCAAGAGAGGAGACAGGACAGCCTAGAGACTTGGCACATGCAGCTCTCATGTGTGGCAAGGACCTGGCAGTCAGACCCCAGGCCACCCATGGGGCAAACCTCACCCAGGAATGATTTCTGGTGTCTGAGGTGCCTATTTATTCCAGTAATTAATTCATGCCATCTTTTTGAATAAGGAGTTTTCTAAAACAAAGATTAAGCATCTACCCTGTAAAAAAAAAAAAAAAGAAAAGAAGGGATCCTATAACAAAAAGCACTTGACATCTTCCAGAAGGATTTGTTGATTTTCAAATAAAGACAAGATATCCTTTTTTATATTATTTTTCTCTCAAGAGGAACAAAGACATTATTATTCAAGACCTATCAATCTGTATATGTCATTACAGAACAATACATATGAATATAATTTATGTGGACAAGATCCACTTTAACCTAAGTGTTTCCACTAATACTACTAATAGGTTTTTAAATAAGCTTATTGTCTTAAGTTCCCACACAGAAAGGTTTTGCTTGTTCTTGGAAGCATTTGTGTTACAAACAGCATTTAGCTTTTCCCTCAAATGAAAGAAAATGCCCTGTCCAAGTGCTACAGTGATATATATCACATCATATAATTCATGAATCAAACATCCTGTCCATTTTATGCATATCTCTTCTTCATTTATAACAGTTTATAAAGACAAAGATGTTTTATCTGAAAAAAGACAGGAGGCTGAAAAACATACTTTTACAATAAAAACATTTTTAAAAATGTGATTTTGTCTAATTACATTAGGAACTGGAATTTTTCTTCCTTCACAGACCATGTAACACAGTCCTCATATAGTCCATAAATCCAGCACTTTTTTTTTTTTTTGGTTCATTTTATCTAAGTTATCAAATATGTAGTCATAGTAAAACCAGCACTTCTATAGGAAGGTTCCAAAAGTCACAGTGCACACCAAGAAAAATAAGATTTTAAAGTGCTTTGAAAACAAATTTGATTCAAGGAAATAAGTGGATTATATTAAATGCTAAATTCTACTGGTAACAATGAGTTGAGACTACTATAATTTATAATAACCTTAAAAACGGACAAACTTTAAAAAGTGTTCAAAATGAAAAATACTGTACTTGAAGGTGCTGAAGGCTCACACTAGTGTATTTCTGGGGTTGGTGGTTTTAGTAGCAATATTGGAGAGGCTTAGTGAACTCTGAGCCATGGAGCTGCTCCCTCAAGCTAAATTGCAATAAACCTCAGCTCCTCTAGAAGTAGTATCTATTTACATGTGAAGGTTTCAAATCGTATCCTCAGCATTGTGTGCGTTGTGAGAAGATGATTAAGCCCAGACCTGTAAAGACACAATTTTTAGTCCCCTAGTAGTTAACAACTTGTAAAACTTGAGTTTAAAGAGATAAAATCAGTTTGCTTACATACATGCACACGTGTGTGCATGTACGTGTATACACACACACACTCACACACACACACACACTCACACACACACACTCTTCTCTCTCTCTCTCTCTCTCTCTCTCCATCCAAAGCAGGGCACTCACATGCCTAAGAAGGATAACACTTTACTCCTAGCAACTTGAAGGTGCTTCTCTGGGCCTGACTCCCCACCTGGGGGGTTAGATAATTCTGTAGGGTATATACAGCCTCTTTACTCAAGATGCATAACTCTTTTAGATTGAGAACTGAAATCATCCATACCCATATAACTGTGTGCATTAACATGATTTTACTAATTTAAGACACTCTTGCCCAAGAAGATGAATGCAAAAAGAACTCTTTGGTCTGTTTCAGGAACTTTGCAAAAATACTTTTATCTATTTATCCTAAAACTAGACTATTCAACTTACCCTCTTTAGAAAAGACACCCGTGTCTCAGGACAACATACAACATCAAAGGACTGTTTACTTTTCAAGACTTTCTTTGAAATCTTCCCCCTTCCCTCACTCCATGTCTAGCATTCTTAAAACTACTATGCCACAAATTTATTCAATCCTAATTAGGTCCCTCCATCAAAAGACCTGTCTTAAACTAGACCCCAAGAACCTCACACATGCCTTTGCTCTCCCCTTCTGAGTTGCCCTATACCTCTGTCAAGTTTGTCATTTTCCACACTGAGGTGAGCAATACACATGGCTGTGCTTTATGAAGAGGCTACTTGGGTGGTATTTTGGGGGAGCCAACATTCTACAAGGTCACAGAGCTCTCTCTGAGAATCTGATGAGAGCCATGAGGGTAGTTTTCCTGAAAAAACACGCGCGCGCGCGCGCGCGCGCACACACACACACACACACACACACACACACACACAATTTGGCATATAATTTCAGGGGCTGCAAAAGCTTCCTAAAGGTCCTCATAGGGGTCTGTGACCCTTGCAATGACAAGGTCAATTATAGTAATAAGAACCCCACGCTACAGGGAGGAGAGAATGGTAATCTGTGGTTGGCCAAAGGCTAGAATCACAAGAATCAGACTTTTAGGGTCAAAAGGAATCTTTTGGTCATGGAGCTCAACTATTCCCTCAACTCCATGCTAATGTGCAGTTGTCTAAGCTATGTGTGAAGACCTGCATTGATGGGGCACTTACCACCTCCCCAGGCAACCCATTCCTTCTGTGGCTATGGGCGGAGCTAGAGTTGGAGCTCTGCTTGGCTCACCAGGCTCCTCTCAGCTTGCTCTGACCCCTCCTCTCTCCTCTCACACATGGTAAATGAGAAGAACACTTCTTACTCTTAGGGTATGATCCCATGATCCTGAGCAGAAAGCGGTCCCATCGGGGGAAACTCGAAGAGTACTAACGCGGTTTTCATGTCCAAACAGGATGGAGACTCGGGACCCCTTGAGAACGTCCCAGACATTGATAGTATAATCATTGTATCCAGCAAACAGCAGGCGACCTTGAAGCAGGATGATATGATGATTATTAAATCAGTTCGTGCCTTCCTGGTTTTCACTTCCTGTCACTCACTCATTCGTTCATGCATTTACTCCTTCACTCATTCATCCATGCATCCATCCATTTATTCATTCATTCGTTCATTCAGCCCCCTGTGGAGGAGGTGGGGCAGAGAGGAATAAATCAGTGTAGCACCATGTAGTAAGAGCCACAACTTAAGTGCCTATGTGTATACACTGTGCTACAGGACCACAGAAGAAGGCACTGCAGACATAAACAAGTCATTTAGTAGTTAACAACTTGTAAAACTTGAGTTTGAAGAGATAAAGTCAAAGCAACACTTGCATTGGCTTTTGAGGGCTGAGTAAGAGTTTGCCATGTAGAGAAGTCAGGGAGAGGATGTTCCAGGCAGCAGTGGCAGTGTCATGTGCAAAGCACAGTAACACAATGGGGAGTGTCTGGGAAAACGGACAGGTCCAGTGAGCCCGCCTGCCAGTGCTGCCTTAACTCTCACTAGCACCTCCCCAGCTGTGGGGCAGAGAGACATGAGTTCTGGGGCACTGAGAAAGGGACTCTTGCTTTGCCCCTTCCACCTCTGAGAAAAGTCCCCATTGGGGTATGGAGAGGAGAATGGGAGGCTGGGGAGGAAATGCCCAAGGGCGTTGCAGATGGGAAGTATTGATGAATCACTGCCTTGAAGGGCAGCATTAGGTGGGGCACAGCCTTCATTTCCCCTGGAGTGAATGGGGCTGGGGGAGGCCGCCCAGGCAGGGCGAAGTGGGCGGTTAAGATGGGCAGAGGAGGAAAACGAGCCCAAACATGGATTCTTTAGCATACTGGTCCACAGGAAGTTTAGTTGGTGGAAAGCTTGATAGGGAGATGGGTTTCATTCAGGTCCTGTCCTATAGCCCTGAGAAACTGCCTGAAATGAACTCTTACCGCTGAGGGAGAAGTCCACACTGGACGCTCCAAATATGATACTCTCTTTGGAATAGATAGCGACCTCCCTGTCTGCCCGGAGGTCATAGAGGCGACACTGGGTGCAAACAAACAAAAAAGCAATTACTTATGTACACAGCAAATACAGAAAATTTCTTCAGACACAAAACCAAAAAAGAAACCCTACATTTTTTTCTGATAAAGAATACATGTTCACTGTAGAAAATTCAGAAATATTCAGAAATGTATAAAGAAGGAAATGAAGGTCACCCCAAATCCTAGAGGTATTTACTAATGTCTGGGCAGTTCCCTTCACTTTCTTTTCTTCTTTTTTTTTGGTGGCTAGCCATTATGGGGATCCAAACCCTTGACCTGGGTGTTTTGCCACTGTGCTCTAACCACCTGAGCTAACGTGCCAGCTCATCAGTCTTATTCCTATTTTATGTTTGTATTTAAATGGGGTGGATGTTTCATTTTTGCTTCTATTAACATTATGAACATTTTCTAACGTCATTAAATTATCTTCAAAAAACATCGTTGTTGAATATTCTTCAGGTGGGTATAACGGTGTGACTAAATAGATTCTGGTAAGTGTTTTGGCTATTTCTAATTTTTCTCTTTTATAAATAATATTATGATGACCATTCTCATGTAAAAATCTTTATATGCATCTCTGATATTTTCCCGAGAAAAGCTAAGGAACAGAATCTTTAGAAGAGAATTGTTTCCAAGAAATAGCATGACAAAACTAAAAGGCAGGGATGTTTTAAAAGCCCTTGATTCATATGGCACATCTGCCCTCTAGAAGGGTGGTAGCAGTGGTCCTGACCCCAGGCTCATCCAAGGCTTCCTTATTTCACCAACTCCACCCCCATGCATGTCTCTGCTAATCCAGGAGGTGAAATGGGCATCTGATCCCTTAAACTTGCATTTCTTTGATTACTGGTGACTGAAAACTTTTCAGGTGTTTGCCATTTTGGATTTACTACTTTGTAAAAGGTCTGTATTTTATCTTCTTTTTGATTGGGGTATTCACCTTATTTATTATGCAACCCCATTCAGATCTAAAGGATTTCAATTTGATCTGCCATGTATGTGGCAAGAAGTGTTCCAAAATGTATGCCCTTATATTTTGTTACACATTTTTTGATATAGAGAAGTTTTAAGTTTTCATTATTATCAAAACTCTCAATCTATTTCTTTGTAATTTCTTCCATAACAGCAAATCAAAATGAAATCCATTATTTAATAAGATACTTGATATTTTAAGGGCAACAAGAAAATACAAGGGGGTTTTCAAAAAGTTCATATAAAGATTTGTGTCATCTTTTAATTCTATTTTCCCACAAACTTTCTGAAGTACCTTCATATTTTTTCCTCTCAAAAAAACACAATTCGTCAATTAGTATCAAACAACTTAACACTACGTCTATTTTTGATCTATACATCAGCAAGTTATGTCTGAGAATTCTGAGAAAATAATAAGAGAAGTACAGAAATATTTACTTATAGCAGTGTTTTTAACAAGGAAAAAACCCTTGAGAAAAGCTAAATGCCCCCACATTGAAGACTGGTTAAGTAAATGATGGCATGTACATAACATGGAATACTGTTCAATCACTAAAAAATATAACGGAAACATGTACAATGAAAAAAATAAATTAAAAATATATATAATAGAGAAAAATATTTATTGACATGGGGAAGTGTTCACAATCTGTTGCTAAGCGAAAAGGGCAAATTATAAAGCATTTTGTTTGAAAAGATAAAAGTCAGAAAAGAATTCATTCAACTGTGATTTTTCTTGGGTAGGGAGATTAAGGTAATTTAATTTCCCCCCAAGTTTTCTTCACTGAATACACATTACTTCTGTAATCAGAAAAAAAATTATTTTCTAAAAATAATAAAATTGTTAGCATATCTCTCTTTCGAACAGGAAACGCTCTCAATAACTTAGAAACATACCGTAGCATCATCTGACCCTGAAGCGAAGGCATCTCCACTGGGGTAATATCTGCAGAGAGAAAGTTCAGGAAGAAAGCACTTTATCTATAGTGGTGATTTCCAACCCTGCATGCCCATTAGAGAACCATCTGGGAAAGTTGTCCCACGCCAGGCACTTGGAATTAGAATCTCCACTTCTAGGAACACAAGGAACGTTTGTTACAGAGGCCAGGAGCGGAGGCTCACATGGCAGGCCCAACAGTTTTCTTCCTTGTAAATAGGGGACAGTGACACTGGCCTCGCAGAGTGTTGATGAGGAATAAACCAGATAATATGTGTATTTGCATCAGGCATGGAACACTGAGCAGGCCCTCTGCAAATGTAGTTTCCCTCGATCACATACCTAATTCCCAAGACTTGGCTCAGAGCTCAGGGATAGAAAGTGGTTAGGACAGACTCTGGAATCAGAGGAACAGGACCATATTCTGACATCTGCATCAACCACTTACTTCATGTGCTACTTCTGACAAAAAACTATACATCTTGCCCAGCCTCAGTTTCCTCATTTGAGGATAATAACGCATATTCCCTGCTGTGAAGATTAAATACAACAGTACATGCAAGGAATTTGGCATGGGTCCAAATAAAAGCGTTCAGTAACTGATGATTATTACTGCTTCAGTCATTCTCTTCTCAATGATCAGTAGGGAATATGGGCACTGGATTATAAGTGAGAGGCAGGATTAGAACAAAGGTCTTCAAAAACCCCTTCACCTGCCTACACCCAGCTGTGTCCCCCACACCTTCCACTGCTTCCTCTTTCTCGTACAAATGACCTACACCCTGTAGCTCCACAAAAGCTGGAGGAGGGGCCGACCCCGTGGCTCACTTGGGAGAGTGCGGCACTGGGAGTGCTGAGGCCGCGGGTTCGGATCCTATATAGGGATGGCGGGTGCGCTCACTGTCTGAGCGCGGTGCGGGCAACGCCAAGCCAAGGGTTACGATCCCCTTACCGGTCACAAAAAAAAAAAAAAAAAAAAAAGCTGGAGGAGGCCTTTTAAAACAGCGTATGGAATTACCTCTTCTACCCAGGGGAAAGTGAGAGTCAAAATGTCTGTCAAGGGAGAGGGAAGCTTGATTTTGTGTGACTGACTTACACTGGTCTGAAAGAAGGGGACGGAGAACAGAAAGGTTGGAGGAGAAATGCTAGACATTTTCAGCTCTGCTCAGGTCAGTCCATCACGGTGTGGGCACATCATGTTTTTGAAAGCACTATGAATTCATGGAGTATCAGACACTCCCACACTTCAATGTCAATTTAATTTGATTTTGAGATTATACTCCATTTGGGACCACATGGGCTATGATTTCCTTCTGCTGGCAGGAAATTCAGGAACGAAATGTGGTCGTGTGATTAAGTTCTGGCCAATGGCATGTAAGCAGAAGTGATAAGCTCAGCTCTCTTTTTCCCACTGGCTGGAAAGAAGACATGGTGGTAGGCTAGTTGGACCAGGAGGTTAAAAACACCTTCCTAGGAACAGAGTTATAAAAAAACAGAATAAGGCACCACAGCAACTCACACTTTAATGTGAGAATAAACTGCTATGTTGTTTAAGTCACTGTTATTTGGGCCCCTGTCATACAAGCCCATGTCCTAACTAATCTAGTGTATAACCAAGAGCATGCTGACAGACCAATGACAACATTTAGTGTGACCTCAGCCTTGGGTGGACACTGCAGCCAGTGACTGCCCTGGAAGGCAACCAGAAGGTATTCTGAACATGGCCCACTGAGTCAGTCCCTGTAGAATCTGCCAGATGAATCTCAGCATCAATTTATACCATTCTATAAAATAACCGGGACTTCATTCACTCTATATAAAAAGAATGGTAATTTAAAAAGTTATATTTAGTCTTTCCTACCAAGAATAGGGTCTATTTCTCCATTTATCAATATCTTCTTTTATTTCTTCCATTAAGAATTCATAAATAAACTCTGGTTACCATCATAAGTTTTTACTTCTCTCTCTGACTTCCTCAGTGGAGGAGATGGATACATAAACTGGCCGTACAGCATGGTCCCTCTCACACAGGAGGGCACCTAACTCAGCACTGGGAACCAGTGGGTGGGTAAGTGGGGTTTCCTGGAAAAAGAGAAGCCTCGGTTGAGACCTGATGGTCTAGTGGACTTTAGAAGAAGACAGTTCAGGGTAGAGGGCACAGCATGGATGAGAGAATATGCATTTCAAAGCTGTATTTCATTAATATACAGGGATTCAATTTATTTTTGTGGCTTTATTTTCCAGGCTGCATCTTAATAACTTCACTTACCAGCTATAGAATTTCCTGGTTGATTTCCATTGGTTTACTAGGTGATTACTGCACATTTGCAAAAAGTGATAATCTATTTCCTTTTTCTTTATCCCACATTTGAAGGCAGAGAGTACTAAAGTAAGTATTCTTACTTTGTCTTTGATTTTAAGAGGAACAGGTCTGGTGTTTTCCCACTAAGAATAGTGAAGATTCTTGGACTCTAAGTATAAGATACTTTACATACTGTCTCAGCAGTGCCACCTTCCACATGTCAAGACCTGACCTCTCTCTTAGGATCCAGTCCATGGATCCTGATACCTGCTTGACATCTCCACTTGGATCTACAATAGGCATCTCATATTTAGCCAACCCCAAACAGACCTCCTGAATTCCACATGCACAAACCACCTCCTTCCTGTACTTCTTCCAGTCCTCCCTGTCTTACTAAATGGAACACTGCTTACTGCCCCTGATAAAAGATTTGGGTTCCCTAAGCTCAGGGCTCTTCTCCTATAATGCATCCCCTTGCATGTGCAGGTGTCATTTGGCCCTTTTCAGGTCACCCTGTGGAACTGGGGATCAAGTAACCAGCACAAACATGCTGATACTCTGGCTACTAATATTGCTATGTGTAATAAACTGTCCTTCACCTTTGACCCAGGAGTCTCGTGTCTTCTACTAGCATCCATAAGCCACGGCAGCCTAACTTGTTAACTTGCAGGTAGGTAAAATCTGAGACCCTTTATAATTCTTGACATTTCTCTGTCTCCTCCCTGACTTCCTTAGTTGCAGCCACCATCATTTCTTTCTTGAATTCATACAACAACTTTTTACCTGGCTGTCAGATGCCCATTCTTGCTCCCCTACAATCTACTCTCCATATTGTCAGAGTGATCTTTTAAAGGCAAAACACGATCATCTTAGCTATCTGCCCCCCTCTCCCGCCCCAACTCAAAACTCTCCAGTGGTCACCTGGTTGTTAGGTCCCTGAATATCTCATCTTTGTGCTCTTTCCCCAACTCTTCGCCAGCCTGGCTCTTTCATCAGCCTGGCCTCAATTTAAATGTCACCTTCTCAGAGAGGCCTTCCTTGACTTTTATGTTAGAAATAACACATCCTGTTAAATCTCTGTTTTACTTATTTTTAAATTTTTATTTATTTTTTGACTGGTAAGGGGATCGCAACCCTTGGCACGGTGTAGTCTGCACCACGCTCAGCCAGTGAGCACACTGGCCATCCCTATATAGGATCCGAACCAGCGACCTCGGCGCTACCAGCACCGCACTCTCCCGAGTGAGCCACAGGGCAGGCCCTGTTTTACTTTTTCATAGCACTTATCAGTACCTTAAATTGTACATTTGTTTATTTGTGTTTAGTTTGTACCTCCTAGGAGTATGGACTTTGTCTATCTTGTTCACCACTATACTCCCAGTTCCTGGAACAATGTCTAGCAAATACTCAATATTTGTCAAATGAATGGATGAGCAATGCTTTTCCGATTTAGGGAGGGTATTAACTGCCCCTAATACAATTAAATTAAAATTCTCCATGAGATCTAGAGCACTGTTTAGTCCACCACAAATCAGCCTTTTTTTTTTTTTTTTTTGCTGGGAAGTCCTCTCTCAGCCAAGTAAACTGAGTCTGGAGGTGGTTCCTGGGCTAAGGATTACCCAAGGCCAGGTAACGTTGGTGTGGCAGAGAAGTAACGCGAGCACTTTACTCACTGACCGGACACTGTTGACATCAGATTCGTGTGTTTCAAAGGCCTGCACGCACTGGCCAGAGCGCATGTCCCATACCATGGCTTTCTTGTCACATCCCTACAAATGCAAAATTACCCAGAGTTATGGCCATTGCAAGAACTGTCTATAGATAAGGTGTGAATCCAAGTTACATAACAGAGGCCATTTATTTCCCATTAGTAAATGGCTGACAACATAGTTTCTTGAGACCAGCTTTACCTAAGGCCACTTTCCTCAACCAATAAACCCTCAGAAGCCTAGGACGAGGTCCTGTGATAGGAGGGGCAGGGGAAGGCACTTGGCATCCCCCTTTGGCATGCCTTCTTCTTTTCCTCTTTATAGCCACCTCCCTAAGCCCAGGGGGCAAGGCAGGCAGACAGTGAACATTCCAGATCCCTCTGCAGACTGCTGAATGTCAGTGGCAGAAGAGGAGGCTCTCACAGCCCAGTGTTGTACACGGAGCCAGCTCTGCCACTGCTGCAGGGGCTAGGGACAATTCCTGCAGCCCCTTCTAGGGAAGTGTTGGGTTAGCCCCATGCATTGACAAGAACTGCCGCAATAGCCTCCCTAGTGGACACAGGACCCCTAGAGATTTCCTTGGGTCTTTACCCCTGAAACGAAGGTGTTTCCGGTCTCTGAGGGAGCCAGGTCCAAGCAGAGGACATCGGCGCCATGGCCGTGGAAGCTCTGCAGCAGCTGCCCACTCTCTACATCCCACAGGGCACATGTGCCGTCGCCGCTCGCAGTCAGGATCTGCCCATAGAAAAGGAAAGGAAGAGCGTGGCTATGGTTATGGCTTCTGTTGGGGGGAGTGGATCAGAGGTTTAACATCCCACAGGGAAAAGTAGGCACCTTTAACACAAATGCAGGCACGGACACACACGTGCTATATGTGGGCTCAAGGACAGAGTATCTCTCCTATACCAAGAAGGCAAAAGTACATTCTTGACACCCGCATGGTCCTTGAGTTGTGTGCTTATGTGCCTGTCTTCCTCCAGAACTGAGATCCCAGAGGCCTCACTGCGGTACCTGCAGGGCTCTCCACCTGCCTGGCATGTAGGAAGCGCTTGGTTATGTTCGCTCAACAGAACCTCCAACGGCTCCTACTGTTGTGCAGGCCAGACCTTACAACTCACTGGGCTGCTCGCTAATATAAAGAGTCTGGGGTGGGGCCCGGGCATCTCCATTTCTCACATACCCCCAGGAGATACTGACACTGGACTGTACGTGGAGAGCAAGGGTCCAGGCAGCCTTTCGCTGGACACATTCTCCTGTTGCTGCTTTCCCCAGAGCAGGGTGCTGCCCCAGAGACACCCCAGGGCCGTTGACAGATGCTGGAGGACGCTCACACATGCACTGATTCGACAAACATTTGCCATGTGCTGATGATGTCCAGGCACTCTTCTAAGGCATTAGAATTTGCAGGAAGACTGTTCTCCTGGAGCTCGGTTTAACAGAATAATGCCCTGCCTCCATGTTAAATAATTCTGGGATCAGGCATACTTTCCTGTAACTATGTTAAATAGTACTGAGACCAACTAAAAATAATCTGTACTTGCTCCAGGAAATACCTGCTCCTGGAAGAAAAGACTTTGAGTCAAACAGACAGCTTACTTATCAAGACAAATAGCTTTCTCACCAAGACTCTCTTCAAGATCCTTACCTTGCTGGGCTCACAAAGTTATTATGTCATAAGCCAGTTTTCTGCCTGTTTTGCAAGACCCACCTTATAAGCACCCAGTTTGGACCCTGAAACTCTGCAAGTACTCGTCCCTAATTTTTCCATTTTGAGACACTACTGAGGTCCTCACTCACTGCAACAGGTCTAGTAAACTTAACTTTGCCTGACAGCTAGTTTTTCTGATGATTGCTTGGGGAGTTGACACCATCAGCAGACAAGACAATGACGACAGTGTGAGAAGTGCTGAGATCCAGGCAAGCACACAGGAGGGGCCCCAAACCCAGCGTGGCAACATCTGAGTTGGTTTTAAAGGATGAGTGAGAGCTGGCCAGGTGCCCAAAGGGGAGTAGAGCACTCAGGAGAAGGCCTAGGTCTGTACTGAATGAGAGGAGAGCCTGTACACAGAGTGAGGACTTCAGCATGGAGGAAAGGGGAAGCTATGGAAGCTTCTGAGCAAGAAAATGATAACAGCAAAGGTGTATTTTAGGAAAACCTGTCTGAGGTCAGTGCAGCTACCCTCAAGCAGACTCTGTACTTATGAGTACAAAGGCTGGCTCTTACAAGTAGAAGAACACTGGGGTGTCTGGGGACAGGCATGGGGATGGAGCCAGAGCTTCAATTTTTGTCACTGGCAGTGTGTGTGAGGCTTGCATGCTGGCTGGGCATTTTCCTTCCTGGGGTTGGGAAAAGGTGGTGACCATCAACTATGAGGTCATGGCTCTCATAGGCCTAGCTGACTGCATCACAAGTCCCTGGAGCCACCTTGGTACTGATCTGCAAGGGTTCAGATAGCAGAGCCTCCCTACTTCTCACCAGTACCTGGCTGCTCCACAGGGCTGGGGTAAGATGATATGATAGTGTAGGAAGTGGCTCTCGCAGTGTAAGTATCCACAAAACAGAGCCCTCTCTGGGTGGTGGTTACCCATGGCTGGGAAAACAGGAACCAGGCCTTAAAGGCTACCAGCTTTCAATGCTCCCACTGACCACCCACACCTGCAGTTTCCAAATGCTCTCCTGTCCCTCCTTCCCCTTTCTCTGCCCCTCTCTCTTATATGTTAGGCCTAGCACTTATAAAGACTCTTCTTTTTTTCCTGCACAAATGGAGAAGATTACAAGGACAGGAATCTGCTCCCACCCTGGCCTTGCACCCCCTGGCTGTACTGTCTTGGCCTGGGCTTCCTGCCAGCTGGTCTGGGGAGGCCTAGAAGTGGCCAGAAGAGGTCACTTTGGGGCTCCTCCATGGAGCAAGAGCTGGGTGAATTCCAGAGCTCACAGGCCTTCTGGGCATGGCCCCTGAGGACCTCCTCAAAGCCCCCACTCAGGGGCAACTCTTAAATCCAGAGAATCTCCAACGCTGCAAAGCCCCTGGGGCTGTCCACAGGTTTCCCTCCAGCTTCAACTTCCCTCAAGAGGCCTTGTCAGATGACTTAGGCTGGTAAAAGTAGTTGATGAAAAAAGAAGACTTGAACTGAGTCTTAATTTGGGTATTAGTATTGGGTCCAAACAGCTTGCTGTAAATTATTACCCCAGGGTAATAATTTGGGAAATTTTCAAGGCATGCTATTCAAAGAAATGAATAGTTTTTCAAGGTTAAAAGTAAATTCTTAATAGGGAATTTTTAATTTTACATTTTTATGATCTTCATTATAATGTAAAAAACACATTTTAAATCAAACACTTATTCAGACGATGCACTAACCAGGACCCGTAACTCTCTGTCACTCAGTGTGCTGGAATGCAGAGAATTCTCAGGTTCAACACCAAAGCCACCTGTTCTTTCCTTAACTATCCAAGATGCCAGGGATGGAAGAAAGCTTAAGGTTCATTAGTTCTGTGGTGCCCAAACCAGGCTGTGCATCTGATCACCCATGAAGCTTTGTGTTGCTATTAATAATAATAAAATAATAGGAACTAACATTTACTGCTATTTACCAGGAACTACTATTTAATCCTCAGGAAACCTTATGCGGTGGGGATTTACTACCATCCTCATCCCCAGGTGAGAAAAGCAAAGCACACAGAAATTCAGACCTCGTCGGGATGACCAGCTAGAACACAGTGGAACAGGCTCTGATCTGGCTGTCTTACTTCAGGGCCAAAACCTTCACCCTGCTCTGCCTCCCAAGCTGCGTCTGCAGCAAGGTAGGCAGCTAGGACTTCCCTCTATCTCTGGCCAGCTGCTTGTAGAAAGGAAGCACTTCTAACCTACACATGCCCCCTATAAGAACCCCCAGCACCTGTGGCAACACAGAGTGAGGGTCACGAGTCTCTACCAGAGGGACTTCAGATGCCTGAAAACCCACTGTTTTTGCATCCCTCTGGGCCTCCTTTATCCAGACTAAATGTCCTCAGTCACTGCAACCAGCTGGTGGCCACAGCACCCCCTCCTAAACACTGGTGGTGCAGCAAGTCTGAGCATCCCTCCTGCTGGCACCTGAACAATTACCCAGTCACCTGGATGCCGTGCCTGCAACCTGGCCTCCCTTCCAACATCAATCAGCTGAAGCCAGAGTGGACTATGGAAGGCTTTAATCTGACTCAGACACTCTCCTCCTCAAACCCACATCTGACTCACTCTGACGGCTCCTGCTGCCTACAGGGTCCAGCCAAGCACTCAGGGTGCCCTAGGATCCGGCCTTGCCTGCCTCTCTGCCTGCCGCCCCTCCACCGTGCTCCCACAGTGCCACCTCTCCTGAGGCGGCAGCTGTCCCTGTTCATTGGCAGCAGCAAGTTTGTGACTCCCCGCTGCTCAGAACTCCCCAGCTCCCCCCACTGTCCAGTCATTACTGGTTTCAATGAAGGTCCCTAAGGGCCTAGACTGAGCTTTCAGCCCCAGAGCCAGATGCTATCTGGCAATGTGGGTGGTAGGTACCTCTGAAGGTGTGCTGGATAAGTGCGAATAAACAAACTACGGGATGTTTATATGACTTGCTAAAGAAAACTTACAGTGTTAAAGTTGTATTGTTTTCACTGTGGTTTATCAAAATCGAGGACAGATTTAATGTCTAAAGCACTTCCCTTTTGCATTTGTTAAAGCAGGGATGGAAGGCATGTACAGTGAGACACATGAACGCACTACTCTGAAGCTCAGCGGCTCGGTGAAGTTTTACACATAAATGCCTGATAACCCCCACTCAGATTAGAACCTTCCACCACTCCAGAAGGTTCACTGCTCCACTCCCACCCCCACCAAGTCAATCAGAGGATTTTCAACAGTATTTAGTTATCTCAACTCTATAAACAGCTGATAGCTCCGACTTCCCCATTTCTGATTTTATTAAAAGTAATAAGAATAACCAATGAGAAACAGTAGGAGCTTCCTCTGCGAGCAAGCCGCTGGAGCAGGCCGCTGGAGCAGGCCTCTGAAAGCAGGCCGCTGGAGCACGCCCATCCTGTTAAGGGACACAGGAAAAGCCGCCTCTCTGGCGAGTCCTCAGCACTCTAGGCAGGTCGGCCTGACACAGGGCCACTTCTTTACCTGCATGTCAGAGTTGGTGAAGCTGCAGGCGGACAGGTAGTTGGTGTGCATAGCAACAGACTTCTTTTTGGCAGCCATGTTTTCGTTTTTGTCAAACGTCAATGGATACACAGAACACTTATTATCCAAACCACTAGCATGGAAAGAAAGAAGTATCAAAGGTTAACACAGAGTAACAGGACATGTATATACTTTCTCACTCACACAAACTTTCTAAAATTTTTTTCTTTAGTAGTATCATATATTGTAACCTCTCCACCAACTTTTACTTTGATTTTCAAACCTACAATAAAACCGAAAGAAAAATAGTACAATAAACACCCAAATCCCTTCACCTAGATTCACAAGCTTAACATTTTATCATATTTGTGGGACCAAATTCTAAACCATTTGAATGCAAACTACAGATATGATATTTTACTTCTAAATACTTCAATTTGCAAATTTATATCTCCTAAAAATAAGAACATTTGCCAATATATCCACTACATCATCACATCTGAGAAAATTAACAAAAATTCCATAACACCATTTAATAAGCCATCTGTGTTCAATCATCCTCCACTGTCCTCAGGCCCCAGGCCCCCATCAAGGTTCACAACAGCCTTCAATTGTTATATCTTTTTAAGATCTTTTAATCTAGAACAGACTTTACCTATTTTTTTGTTATGACAAGAGATCTTAGGTCAGCTATTTCATAGAATGTCACACACACTCCGGACTTGTCACACTGTTCCTTGATGGTCAGATTCAAGTATAACCTTTTTGGCAGTGACAGTATACAGGTGACATATACTTTCTTTCCATTGCTTCACTTCAGAAGGCTTGTAATGCCTGTTGTGTCAAGACTGGTGATGCCGACTTCGACTGCTTGGTTAAGATGGACCACCAGATGTCTCCACGGTAAAGGTAATTTGTAATTGGTAATAATCTGTGGTGTGATATTTTGAGACCATGAAAATATCCTTTTCGACAACAACTTTTCATACAATGGCTTTAGCATGATTACCCCTTTGAATCAAATATTACTTTGAGGTGCAAAATGGTGAGTCTTCTAATTTGATAATGCCTTCTGCATTTATTAGCTGGTATTTTTCTGAAAAGAAGAATTTCCTTCCTCCAGTATCACTGTACACCCATGGGTTTTCTCTTTAATTACTATCACTATTTTACCTGATACTCAAATGTCCCACATTTTGACAGTGGGGGGGGGGGGCCCTTCAAGCCAACTCCTGTTTCTTTTCGTTATGACCTTATTGGTCCCTGAAGATTTCCTTACTTTCTGGAACAAGAAAATATCCTAAGCTACTTTATTCCTTTTCTGCCCCAGACCTAAAATCAGCCTTACTCCAAGGAGCCCTGCTTCCTTTTAGTGGGGAACAATATTTAGGATGGAGTCACTCTTTTCTGAGGCCCTGGGGAAGGTAGGGGACCTTCGCCTTTCCAACTGCTTGCAGGTACAGGTGTATACTTGGGTAGTTTGTTATCAGAATTAGCTTTGGAAAACTTGTTTTATAGAGTGTTTGTGGGTGAGAATGATGTGCACGTAGGCCGTGGTAATGGACAAGCAGTCTGTGAACTACGGTCTTCCCTGACTCTCCAGGTGGGATGTGCTTCACAATTAATTTCTGAAGCTTCAGAGTAATTTCTCTGTAGCTTTGTTGGGATACTTATTACTTAGGGTTATCTGCATTGCTATGAGAAGCAGAGAAAGTTTGCAGAGTGATGCATCTGGTGTTGAATCTTTGCTTTAGTACCTAACTAATTTTGTGATCTTAGCTATGTTTTATAGGTTAACTAGGCCTCAGTTTCCCTAATAAAATGGAGAGGATCCCACCCACCTTTCCCGAAGAGCTGCTGTGAAGATTACACAAAGAATTTGGAATGGTTCTTGGCACACAGAACCATAGATAAATGCTCAATAAGTGATCACACTCATTATTCTTATATCTCTTTTTTCATGGAACCAGGAACTATGTCTTATTCATCTTTGAATTCCACTATGACATCCAGCCCAGTGCTTTGTACACAAGTGCTCACAGTAAGCGTACAATACCTGAATGAAGGCTTCTTGGAGATATGGCTCTCAAATAAGAAATACTTTATATATACATATAACACTTATATTTTATATATACATAAATACATATATACACATTATATATATATCGATTTATTTCATCAATTTATCAACTGATTATATATATGAGAGGTCTTCAAAAAGTTCATGGCCCCCTTACTGGCCAGCTTCCCCCCCCCACAAAAAAAAGTTCATGGAAATATTGGTATTATCTTTTAATTTCACTTTTCCACAAAATTTCTGAAGTACACTCTCTCTCATATATATGTATGTATATATGTATGGGTGTCATATATATCAACTGACACATTTTGGGGGGTTAAGGGGCTTGTGCCAATGCTATTGGGGTTTTAGCTTTCAAGTCTGGGACCAACTGAGAGATGGACCCAGTAGTCAGCCAGATGGAGATAAAAATATCCCCCTTACTACCTATAAAGACATTCAGAGGATGTGGCACAGGTTTGGGTCTGTGTGATAATGGACTTACAGAGATGTCACAAAGCTATGGTTGGGAAATATTACGTCAGACTTACCACTGGAAACTCAAATTAATCACAGCTGCTGTTAGCAGTTCTAGGGAAAGGTCTGGGCAGGGGAGACGGTGCTTTCACCTACAATGTGGATTCAGTATTTCTAAGATTAGTTTTTGATGCTCTCTCCTCATCCATGGACCCCATATTTTAAAAAATGCTTCCACAAATATTCACACCTTGAACTTCCTCTGCTTTGCTTCTTGTAACAACTGGGGAGGCAGCCAGCACAGGCACTGACCACCTCCCACATGCTAGGGCCTGGTGGGCAGAGACGACTCAGGTTAGGGCCAAGGCCATACCTCCACTTGGAATCTGCTTTCTGTAAGACACCAGAAAACTATGTACCTGGCCTTAGTAAATTGTTTTCTTCCTTCCTATCCCTCTGCCCTCATGGAAATTCTACTGAGTTCCATTTAGTGACGGTCAAAATAAGAAATAACTTATAGCATCATTTCCTAACCTACTGCTGAAGACATTGCTCACTGTTATTATATTCATTGTATGTTGCTGAAGGATCTACCCAATATATTATGTCTAAGATTTAGAACCAGGTATCTTTAATATGTCAAAATGTCAGACATTGAGGAATTATGTAACCCATCCAACTGTATGCATTTCCTAAAATTAATGCCCAATTAGAAACATATTATCCTAGGATTTTTTAAAATATAGAGTGTTTATTATTCCTACTGAGTACTGAATTGGTCTTACCTAAAGAGGGGTCTGCCCTTTGCCCTTGGCTGGGAGGTGATCTCTGGGCCCCTACAATGTCTTTGCTTGCCTGTGTGCTTTAGCCATAGAACAGTCTGACGATGTGACTTATGATGGGGGCTTTGGGACATGCCATATCAGTTCTGACCTCCAGAGGAACTAGAGACTAAAGATAATAGCCCAAACCTCTAAGAGAGACTAGAGGCTAAAGGTCAGCCAAGTGGACAGTATGGGATTGAGCCCCTGGATGCCTAAGGCTGGGGTGAGCTGTGCTGGCTGGCAGTGCTCTGCGCATCCTGCCACATGCTGAGGCGGGAGGAGGCAACACTTCAGTGACTCCACAGGGAGAGGACGCCTGGAGGCTCTGTGTGTAGGCCTCTCCTGGACTCTGCCCCACACATCTCTTCCTTTGGGTGATTTTAATTTGTACCCTTCATTGTAATAAGACTGTGGTAGTAAGTACAACACTCTCCTGAGTTCTGTGAGTTGTTCTAGTGAATTATCAAGCCTGAGGGGGGTTATGGGGACCCCCAAATTTGTGGCTGGTATCTGAAGGGAGCATAGCCTTGTGGGGACTATATCTCCTAACTGTACAGTTGGCTAAACTCCTTTGCACCAACCTTGTAACTGTGGCCTATTTCTCTCTCAATAAATGTGTTACATCTGTGACATATATACAGTATGTGTACATATAAACACATACAGATGTATGCTTATTTACGTACACATACAGATGTATGTTTTTATATATATGTATATATGTGTCTTTTATTGTAGCCACCTCATATCATTTTAGGAAGTACAGGAGAATAAATTTTATGTAAACATTGGCATCCAGCTATAAAATGGAGACATAATCTACTTTGGAGTTATTTAAAAAATTAGAAAATATGAAATACACATATGTCATTATAGGTTCCAAAGGCAGATGTGGTCTTGGCAACTGGAAAAAGAGAGAGTGGGAAGATGTTCCCATGTAGCCACCCAAAGGGAGGGGACACTGGGGAAGATGGCTGATTGTGACTCTGGCTGGGGTCCAAAATTTTTGGTTTGGGGCCCAGGGTTTTCCTTTATAAAATAAAATACTTTTCTCCTGATTATAAAAATAATATATGCTTATTTAAAAAATTGAAAGTAGAAAAAATTACAAAGAGAAAAACTCTCATTGTCCCATCATCCATAAAGTACTACTATTGTGTTTGGGATAGTGCATCCCAGCCTTTATATTACACCTGTTTTTTAAAATATGGCTGAGATACTACTGCAGAAATATTCTGAATGGTCTCAGAATTGTTTCATATAGGGAAAGGGAATCATGTTGGTTTTAGTTCTCACTTCCAATCCTGTTTCACTGAGCTCCAGGAGAACAGAGACTCTTATCTTCCTAGTAACTCTGATGCTCCTTTCATGTGCCATAATTGAGAATTTTCCTTTTTGATGGCTGCATAATATTCTATCCAATTTATGTACTACAATTCACTTAATTTCTCTTTGATAAACATATTGTTTCCTTTCTTCTTTCTTTTTTTTTTATCTTAAAAATGCTACAATAAATGTTATTGTTCATATGTCTTTTCTATATTTTGGATCATTCCTTTCAAACAAGTTCCTAGATGTGGAGTCACTAGATCAAAGATTATAAATTTTTCAAAGCTTCTGATACCACATTACCAATTTGCTTTCCAAATGTTTGTACCAGCGTATATAGCCCCACCAACAGCATTTGAGAATGCAGGGGACAGGTCTGAAACTTACACTAGCATCAGTTAGTAATGAAAATAATTATAAAAGAGAATTATATAGTTTTCTTTAATAAAGTTCAGGGATGGATTCAATACACTGCTTGACAAGTAAACAATAAAAATTACCAGTTCTTGTTTGTTTGCTTGTTTTTGCTAGCAGTACAGTAGTTTATAGCTTATAGGAAATCGGAAAAGCTCCTGCAGCCCCCACTTACCCACAAGCAATCGCACATCCCGATGGGGCGTAAGCACATGCCATCACCCATGTGCAGGGCATAGTGACTGCGTGCTCCTGAAACACAGCATGCAACACTCAGTGAATGGCAGGTATTTCTACACAAAAGTCTTAACTTCTAATTTTACAGAATAAAATCAGAGTTCCTACTGAATTGCATCATAGTTTCAAAGGGAAGAAAGTGGGCTTGAAACTGACAAGAAAACTCAGCTTCTTCGTTAATCAACCAAACTTTGTGTCATATATTCTAAAAGTTAAAACCTCAACTAGTAAAAAAAATTCCTTTATGTTTCTTTCTCCCTGAATGTTATATTTGCCTTTTTCTTCTGCATGAGTATTCGGGCTCCTTTTTGTTGAAAGGTACATCCAAATCTCTTTTCAGATACACGCTTTACCGTATTTACTCTGATTTCCATTTTCAAAATGTGTTTTTGGATGACTTTTTATATGCACATTATAAATTTGTTTACTTTTGAGTTATACAAGAGCCTCTATCCTTTACGGGTCCTAAAACCATTGCCGGGAATGGTTGGGGTGGGGGAGGGTGATCTTAGGCTCTGTTTATGGACAAAAGAGAACCCATAAAATGGAAGCATTAAGAAGGGTAAGTCCCTGGCGCCTGGCTGGTGGTGAAGTCACCCATATCCTCCTGCATGCAGATAAGCAAACGACGAAGGCCACATTTCAAAACTTTCTAAGTCTGTGGTCTTATTTCCATGAGAGACATGAACCCTGGGCCTGGTTCTGACGCCAACAAGATGTTCGGCCCCACGTAGGCCAGCCACTTGTCCTACCTTGGCCTTCATTCTCCACATGTGAAGTGAGGGGTGGGATCAGGTGGTTTCCAAAGAACATTCAAGTGCTGGGCTTCTTTCCTATGATTCTCTGTGTTTTTATGGGGAACACAGGCCCCGATACTGTCTGCCAAAACTCTGTTGTCAATCACAGTCTGCAGCCTTTCAGATGCCAGGAATCATCTACTACCCTCCAGCGAGTGAGCTGAGTTAGCCACTCCTCACAGGGCATCCTGGGCCTCATTCCTTACAAGTAGTGGCTACACTCCCTGCTGAGGCCACAGATGGCAACCCCACAGCTCCCCAGAAATCAGTTTATGCACTCTGCCATGCTAAGGCATAAATAAATAGAAGCAACTACACTCCACATAGAGCAGAAGATGCTGAGGAGTGCTGCGAGAGGCGGAAGCTTCCAAGGAGGTGAGCAATGTACAGGAAAGTCCCATGCAAATTATTAAATTATTTTTGTTATTCCCCAGGGGCCTGACATGAGGGACTCTACACTGCAAAATGGTCTGGGCCCTCACTTGAGCAGGTCGTCTAACAGCTGCCCACCACGACATGTATTAAGCACATTCAACAATGCAGAATGTGGATGCAGTTCGATTTGAGACAGATATAGATCCTCTTTTTTTTATGCAGTGAGAAGGAAGACTTTCTTTCTAAAAAACATTAGAATCCATATTTAATATGAAATGATCTTTATTGTAAATGCCAACACAATGCAGGCAAGCAAGCATATCTACATACAGATACTGGCCTTTATCTTAAGTTAAACACCTAATTTTAGATATAATTTGAGCTGTGCACGCCCAGGCCAGACTTGCAAGGGGCTCCAACAGCATCGCGTCACAGTTCAGACCCATCCCACCGCAGCCTCATCTTCCCATTCACTGTGTGCTCGTCTCCACAGTGCTATGGAGTCCAGTCAAAGCCAGAGAGGGGAGGAGAGAACTGGGGATTTCGGTACCTTTTACCCTCACTCAGAAGAACAGCTAATACGGCTGCACATGTGGCTGTGACAAGTTTCCCAGGTTATGCTCACCCCCGTTTCGGTATCAGCACCCCAGTAGTGGCTCTCCATGTTCTTCTCAGGGTAAGCCGCAATAGGCTGGCTGAGATGCTCACATGTGGATGGGCCTTCCTGGGCTTTCCACCCCTAGAGGCAGGGCCACTACTCAAAGGCGTGAGTGAGGCAGGGCCAGGGAGCTGGGCCAGAGCACCTTTAAACGAGGCTGGACTCTGAGGGGCTGATGTGCGGCTGGGAACAACGCCTCACCTTGTTAGTAGTGAAGGAATCCCACACGATCACCTTCCCATCCTGCAGGGAGAAGAGTAAGCAGTTTAAAGGGGTCAACAAGGTCTCACAGAGGACTGCTGAAATTCCTCATAAAAGCTGTGTCCAGAGGGCAGTGTGGAATGGAATGCAGAGTGAGTATGAGACCCTCTAACCCATTCTCGAAAAAAAGGGGAGTGGGCGAGACAGGTGCTGAACTTTCCAGCCTTGCTAAAAGCTCAGTTCTCAACCTACATTCCTTGTATAGATACAACCATAGAAAGCAATTCTCAAACAATTCTTTCATACAGTTTATAAAGAAAGGATAAGTTGTTAGTACAGTGTCATCACCCACCATACCCAAAATGTCAAAAAATTACACAGAGGGAAGATCAACCTGAAATTACCTTTAGGTACCTGACAGGTAATAATGTCTCTCTTTCTCACTCCATCACACCTACCTCGTCCTCTCCCCCACTCGCCTTGGAGCTCACATTCCCTGCAGCACTGTCTAAGAGCCCTCCGTCCCATTCTGTCCACTTCTCTGCCATGGATGGCCACGAAGAGGGCTGAGTGGGCTCAAGATCAGTGCCACTTCTCCAGGTGCTCACAAATGTCACAGCTCCCTGTCCTGACATTTTACACCTACAGCAAGAACAGCATGCAATATGCTCCTATAATGGTGGGGATCCCCACAGGAAGCTGCTCAGTAAACAGAGAACACTGCCTGTCAGGTGAGTGCCAGGATGGCCCTGCCATAGACAGCCCTACCACTGTCACTGTGACCGCTGCTGCAGCCCATTCTAGGGCCATGGGGGGTGTCTAGTGTCAACTATGTGTAATACAAACCCACCAGAGATAAATCCATATGAGCCCTGATCCCTACAAAGCAGCCACCTGCCCGGATTGTGTGGCATGGAGATTCTCTGGGCAGGCAGTGAAAAGGATGGACGGGCCGGCTTCCTGCAGCAAATGGGTGCCTGTGCATCCTTGGGGATTGGAAATCTGCAGCCGCTACTGTGGGCTCGACTTGTGAATCCCTCAAGCCATGTGGAACCAAATCTGCTGAATAAGGTGGGGGAGATTAGGTTGGAAACTACCACTTAGGGACAAAGCAAAGACGTGTGATTCTAAAGTGACAGCAGCTTGCTTTGCATGATCCGATGGAAGATTTCTGTATTAATACTGTGTATGGCTGAGGGACCCTGAAACAAGGTCAAATTTGGTGGTTTTGGGCCTTCCAAGATTGCTAAGCACACTAGTTCTTGTGGCCTAATTTCTGACTAAACACCCAGGTACAACAAGTGGAGATTAGGTAAGGCTTCAGTGCGGACAACAGGATGGGGGTTCCACTCTGTACTTCAGGTCCTCCACACCTACTGCCCTGCCCGCTGGTTGGGGATGACTCACGCATTGCAATGTCAGCACCCACTTCAGTGGCTTCCTCCACCTCACCACCTGCCTGTCTCCACCGCCCACCCATGGTGTGCTCTGGAGCCTCATTAAACTAAATGTGGTCCCTCCACAAGTACAGATTTATATGCCAGGGGCCTACTTAGCTGGAGAGAATGTGCCGCCACCCCCAGACCCAATCCCATGTGGTCAGGGTGATTAATCTCCTGCCTTTTAAGGCAGAAGGCTGCTGATGAGTCAGTCTGTTCTAGAGTTTACCCGCTGTTTTCCAGCCTCCTATCCATACCCCATACCCCCTTCCACCTCCGCTCTCTGGAGCAGGGGTGGGGGGACTGGGTACACCCAGCAGCGCTGAAGTGGCCCTGCCGCTCTCCCTCCCAAGACAGCAGCATGTGAGTGACAGAAAATCCAACACGCAGTACACTTTGTAAGAATTTAACAAGTCAAAAAAGCTAGATAACAATACCTGTTGATAAACACCTTGTAAAAACAAGCACTTGAAAAAAGATGCTAGAAAGAAATGCTCTAAAATAATAGTGGTTGTAACAGGACGGAGGAGTAAAAGCTTCTTTGTTCTGTTTTCTGGTGTTTCTTTAATGTGGTAAAATACACAAGTGATAAATTAAATTTATTTTGAACATAAAACAAAAAGTAAGTGTAATGTGACAAACTAGATTTGTAGGTAACACAAGGTATTAGTAACACCTGTCCTATTGAATGCGACACCAACATAGATGTTACAGCTTGCGGATTATCTAGAATATGTCTACTTTTATACTTATGACAGTTACAAAAAAACCCCCTATTTTTAAAAAGTTGGGCAGAAGGCAGAAGTGGGAGGAAACCTATGCTGATCATAAAAATACGATTTAAAGAATACCTCATGTGCCTTCAGTTTATAGCCTTATGTTCAATACATGAAACATAAAAATAGACATAAAAAGTACTAAGCTGTGGGAGCCAGCCTCCAACAGAGTCCCCAGTCATCCCAGCCTCCTGACAGTCACACTTTTGTATAGTCTCCTTCCTCATTGTATCAGGGTTGGTCTGTGTCACCAGCAGAATATGACAGAAGTGATGGAATGTCACTTCCAAGGCAAGGTCATGAAATACAGTGTGGCTCTGTCTCTCTCTCCATCTCTTGGGTAACTTGCTCTGGGAGAGGCCAGCTACCATGTCTTGAGCAGCCCTATGGAAAGGTCTACATGCGAGGAACTGAGGACAACAGCCACATGACCAAGACACCTTGGAAGTGAGTCTCCATCTCAGTTGAGCTGTCAGCTGACCGCAGCCCTGACTGACATCTTGAGAGACCCTGAGCCAGAAGCACCAGGTAAGCCACTCCTGGATGCCTGACTCAGAAACTGTGTGAGGTAATAAATACTCGTCATTTCAAGCTGCTAAATTTTGGGGTATTTGTTACACAGCAGCAGATAACTAACACATGAGATGTAAAATAAACTACGTAAGTTATATAAAATAAGTGAAAAAATTATACTTTACAAAATATGTATCTTAAATTTGTTTTTTAAGACATAAGAATTGCTAAACTCTTACTTATGCCCTCAATTTGGGGCGAAAAAAAAGACTTTAAAAAAATGGTTTCACTCACAAATAAGACCTTGGAAGATGCTCAGGAAGAAATTATTTTGAATGGTTCATCAAAGAAGTCAAATACAGTCTATGTTATAAATTAGTGAAGTTCTACAGTATGAAAGAGAATTCTTTATGCTAAATCATGTCCCTCGGAGAATAGACAAAGTCACAAGATCAGGAAAAGTCTTTTTGAAAAGGACAGCTCTCTTTCCCCCTTAGCTGTGACACTGGAAACTGGCTCACCCATTACAGGACAGGTGTGACATACCTGCGATGAGCTCACCATTCTTCTCTTATCTTTGCACCAGTCCATGCACAGGACTTTGTTCCCGTGGCCTTTAAGGGTCCTTCTGGTCTTCATGACAAACTGCCCCAGAGCCTCCACCCGCTCTGCCACCTGGTGGACTGGAAGGACAATGGCACCATTAATTTGCATACTAAGGACTAGGCCCCAAGCCATGTGCTAGTGCAATAAAGACACTGGTTCTGCAAAGGCAGGCTACCCCTGTGCTTGCTCTGCGCCACAGCTTGATTCTCCTACGTTTTACTATTATGCCCTCCCAAAACTCTCTCTTTCAAGATCTACTGTGGGTAGAAACAACACAAGTCATTCTCCTATGTTTTTCAAAGCACTTCCATATGTGCATGTTGAAGGATTAACTAGACTACCTCATATTTGTAAAGCATTATATAGAATTCCCCCACTGAAGGGCCACAGCTCTGAGAGGTGGGCAGGGCAGGCAGCAGAGTGGGACTGCTGTCCCCACTTAAGAGGTGAGAAGACTGAGGCTCGCAGAGGTCATTTGGCTAATACAAGTTCGTACAACTAATTTGGAGCCAGGCTGGGACTTGTCACAAGGAAAACTGACTTTACAAAAACTGTTCCATCAGGGCCATAATGTGCACTTTGCTGCTCAATAGTGGGCCTCGTGTCTATCTACTGCAGGAAAGAATGAATGAGCCGACCACCAAACCACCTTTGAGTGTACAATACACCTGTGAATTTACTGGAAAACTCAATGTCCACAGAGATCCATGTAATATCGCAGAAGTCTGAACACATGATAGCACCTACACCAGGACGGAGCTCTGAAAACCAATCTCCCAGGGGCTGGGACCATAGCTCCTTTCCTGAGGTCAAGGGAGAGCTTCCTAGGGGCTTAGAGAGAGGCTGTGACAGATGAGTCTAAGAGAGAGACAAGTTCTCAGGATGTAACTGGAAGGGCCACAGACACTGGCTAATCCAGACTCTTCATCATGCAGATAAGGAAACTGGGAAACCAAGGTTCAGGGATTACGTGGTTTCTCCCCAGGGTCAGGAGCAAGGAAGCCCTCTCTGGCTAGTGGCTGTGCCAGAGGAGAAGCCCAGGATCCTATCTCCCCACTCACTCCTTGTAAACCTCTCAGTGGGCCTTTCTCCAGGCAGGTGGGAGGGAAAAGGGACTCCCAGGTGAGGGGAACGGCCTAGGAGTTGGTGAGCTCTTGACAGCGTGTCCCGTCTGGAGGCACAGGCTGCCCATTAGTCCCATCACTGGTGGTGTTACCCATGTGGTTAAGGTGGCGCCCACCAGGTTTCTCCACCAGAAAGTTACCAATTTACCTTCATAATAAAAAAGTAGCTGGTGGGGATGTACTCTGAGACTATATAAATATTGTGTTACTGCTCGGACTTTAATACCCTCATTTTAACATCCATTAATGATTCTTGCCTGAACCAGTTATGGTGGTGATGGTTGGCTAGTGGTGATTTTTTTAAGTCCATCGTTCATTCTGCATTTATTAGTTGTCTTTCTAATATAAGGAGGTGTTTTTCCTCCTCTCCCATTTATTTATTCATTTATTTATATTAGTGTGCACTCATAGATTCTCACTTTATTTGATAGGTTAAAACCTGTCACTATTATTATTCACTTTGATGCTCAAATCATCCGCTGCCCAGTGACAGCGGCATCAGGCAGGCTCCCGTGACCTTCCGCCACGTCCCTTTGTTCCTTGAGCACCTCTTACTCCATTCGCCTGTGGTTCCTTCCCTACCCTGGCTCTGCAATCTGCCACTTCTCCAAGAAATCTTGTCCCTTTTAGTTGCCCCATTTCTTTGTGATGAAAGAACAAAGGTGTACCTGGGTTAAAAGGGTCTGTAAAAACCCAAACTGTAAAACACCTGCTATACCATAAATTACTACAAGAACATTCAATCATTATGCCACCGCTTCTGCTAAAACATTGAGTTATTTATTGTCACAAATAGCATATTAGTCTTTTACAGATACACTCTTTACAAAAACACACTGAATGAAGTTTAAAAAGACTGAATTTTCTGAATACTTACAGGTCTTTTACACAAGCCTGTATCAGCTCAGAGTCGAGAGCATATTCTACTTAGTATTTTACTTTGAAATTTCACATCAATATTATTGCTGCTTCCCCCAACTCAGTGTTAGGATAACCATAGCTTTTAATGTTCCTCTTTAAAATAAAAAATGACTCACTCAACCAAAATAGGGTAGCCTTTTACATAATATGTATATGAACACATCCCAACTACTAATTATTTTTTCTCACCGCATTTTCCCTTCTCACAAATAGATTCACTCCCAGCCCACACGATCCTGTTTCTATCTGCCAAATCTTGCATCCACTGAATTGAAGAATTAAAAAAATTAAATATCAGGATGTTAAAAAAATCTGGAAATGAGCTGAATATATTCTGTACATTATTTGTGGGAGCTCAGTTCAGGGCAGCTGTGCTTCCTTCTTTGCCTTCTGACGAACCATCCTTCCAGAACTTTTTTTTTTTTTTTTAAATGCAATGATGAACAAAACCAGCTGGTTTCTATAACAAGAATTTGCTAGAATATAATGGTAACCTGTTGGGAAATCCCACTAGAAGGTAACCTTCAGGAGCACAGGGGTGCTTTCTTGCTCAATCTTCCTTAGAGGCATAACTAGAGTGGAGCAGCTCAGAATGCAGGCTCCGGATTTACATGACTTGGATCACAGCCCAGCTCCGCCCTACACTGGCTGCGTGAACTTGAGCAAGTCACTTACCTTCTCACCACATCGTTTCCCTTGTGGGGTTTGCAGCGATGACTATTCAAGCCTGTCACAAAGGGAACACTTGATAAGTGTTGGCTATTATTCTCCAGCATGCCACACAGTGGGTTCCCAGTAAATATTTATTGAAGAATAAATGAAATGCTCAGTATTCATTAAATTTCAATCAACTGGAGCAATCCTAAGCAGCAGTTCTTCGTGAACCAAGAATATTTTCAAACTCCCTTTCCTCCCTTTTTCTGTACCCCTTCCTATACCTAATCCGTTATCCCTATTTCAGCTGCCAAGCAATTCATCAGTCTTATCAGGGCAAACTCACTAGCACTGTGGGTAAGAGACACGCGAATGGTTTCAGACCTAGTTCCTGATCTGAGCAGCTCAACATCCAGCCTTTTTAAAGTTCCTCTTCCTTCTCATTGGCCCTATTCTGTCCCCTGAGCAACTTGAACTTGGCCTTCACTGTACACAGACCTTTACACCATTTAAAGACAGCTTGAGCTCTTTCCCAGTGGATTCCAGTTCAGTCTGAGTGAGGCTCTGGGACCACTCAGATGTGTGAGAGTCTGTGCCCACCTTTCCTGGAGTTCAGTCAACAGAAGAGATGGAGCCAAAGGATGATTTCAACACAATGTGTGACTTGCTAAGCTAGAAGTGCGGACACAGGGAGCTTATGACCCAGAGGATGGGGCACTGCATTGGACTTTGTGGGGTGAT
This sequence comes from Cynocephalus volans, assembly GCF_027409185.1. Lineage (NCBI taxonomy): Eukaryota > Metazoa > Chordata > Mammalia > Dermoptera > Cynocephalidae > Cynocephalus > Cynocephalus volans. The sequence continues at coordinate 86,442,101 of NC_084462.1, read as the reverse complement.
GTTTGACCTCAGTCTAAAGGATAAGTAAGATGCATCAGATGAAAGGGGGCACCAGGTGGGTACTCTAAGCTGAGGAAATGGCAAGAGCAAAGGCCCAGAAGTATGACACAAGCAAGTGTTTTTAGACACAGTATAAGCAACTTGATCATAGTAGAGTGTGAAGGGTGAGGGGTAGGTACAGGCAAGCAATAGCACTGTACACCTGTAATGGAGCTCATTTATTTCACGGTGACAGCAGCCTGCTGGTGGTCTGTCATCTGAGCAGTGGTATGGTCAGATCTGCCTTTTCATGACTGCCTCTGGCTGCAGCGTGGACAACAGTGTTGATGGAGACAACACTGGAGGAGGGAAACGAGTTAGGAGACTCTCCTTTCCTTGGCAGACCCCTTTACAGAAAACATGGCCATTTGCTGTACCAAAATTCTCTGTGGTCCCACCAAGATGTGCCTGGAACAACTTAGAAGCTGCTTCAACAGGGCCTGCTCCCTGGCCCCGGATACTATCCTCATGTCCAAGAAGCAGGTGCCTGCCTCCATGGCCCCCTGCTCAACTGCATCCCACGAAGCTTAAACTACCGAATATCCTGGGTTGCCACTTCAGACCAGAGGAATCAGAATCAGAAAGCCATGGCTGAAACTCAAGAGGAAGGATAGGGCTAGAAGTATGGGCCAGTAACTGTTAACTGATTAAATAATATTTTCCGTACTGAGTACTGTGCCAAGTGCTTGAGTGCAGAAAGGAATGACAGTCCCTGCTTTTACTGAGCTCACAGTCTGGAGGGCAGCAGACAGGCCAGCCCCCAGGTAATGACAGAGTAGGGTGATAGCGGCTAATAGAGGCTGTCACCCAGTGTCAGGGAGCCAGAGGGTGATGTGGCTGACTGTGCTGGCAGGTGTGACCATCAGAAGCAATGTCAACGGAGCTGAATTTTGAAGGATGCATAGGAGTTGGGGTGGGGAAAGGGTAGCTGGGAAGCTAGTTGTTAATATCTATTTTTTGTTTGTTTTTCGGTAAAGTGGAAGACAATGACCTAATCCATGGGGGTGTTCTGAGGTTTAACTAAGAAGGTAAACTAAAGTGCCTAACAGGTGCCCGGCAGGCTAGGAATAAAAAACGTAGTTTGAGTATCAGGGGATGGGGACTAGAAGACTGGAAACAACATAATCTGGAGGGAAAGAGGGTTTTTGAAATGGAAGGGCCATGAGAATTAGAGATCATGCTTAGGATAGGACAGAATGGGAGTGTGAAAAGAGGGGGTTATGAACAGGGAGAGGGCTTTTTCTTGAATGCTTTTTATATAATTATAGAAGTAAATGCATCCCCACTGAAAATAATCAGAAAATAGAAACATATGATCACTACAATTCTGCTTAGCCCAACCATTCTTTTGGCCTTCCCTCTGCATACGTGTGCATATTTGTATACGTGTGTAAGCAGATTGCACACCACATATAATTTTGGGGACCTGTTTTTCCGCCTGATATATTTGAGGATGTCTTTCCATGTCACATATAATTATTCGTCATTTTAATGACTGCATAACATTCCACTGTATAAATATACCATATCCCCTAAATCCCCTACCGGTAGACACTTACTTTGCTCTCCAGGGCTGCCACGGTACCCTTGTACTTCATTATCTCCTTAGATAAATGCTAATTAGTAGAACTGCTGAGTCAAAGGGAAAGCACATGTTTAAAGGCTTTCAATGTATGTTGCCAATATCCACGATTTCTCCTGGGTAATGGGTGCTGGGCTGAGAGCTTACACAACAGCCTAAGGACACAGGCTTTATCCCCACTACTACAGATGAGGAAGCTGAAGCTTAGGGAGGCTAAGGAGCTTATGCATCCATACTTGGAACCCGAATAACAGATATATACTTCCAATGGTGGGATAAACTCTGGGTGGGTGGCTGTAATTCCTTAGAAAATCAAGGACTAGGCAAGGCAGTGACACTGGCTTCTTAGTCCAGGAGACACCCCAACCTTGGATCCACCATACTTCTTGTGTAGCCAGATCAATGGGTCAGAGTTAGAGGGCCTAACCAGTAGACAAGACCTGGTCCTGGCTTGGCCATCACCTGGCTGGGAGGGTCACGGAAAGTTAGAGCCGGAAGAGATCTGACCACTCAACAGACATATGTATACTGCGCACCTTCCATGGCAGGCCCTGGGCTGGGCACCAGGTGTGTAGGGCTGAATGGGATGGATAAGTCCCCACCCCACGGGGCATGGAGTCTGGCAACCATGTGGAAGGGTGGTTTTCAAACTTCCATTTTAGTTGTAGATGTGTCCCCCCACCACCTCCACTCTTTCTCATAGACAAAATCTTATTAGAGGACCAGCACAGAAAACAGAAGAAAGCAGAGCTGAGCTGGTGAATGGTCCAGGGAGGACGGCTGGACTCAGAGGCACGTCTACCCCTGTAGTTCCAACAGCCAATGTAAAGATCAGTGAGGTACACCACCCTCTCGCTTCTCAGAAAGGGAAAATGAGGCCTGAGGGAAGAGCATAGTTTATAAATTGGCTGGAAACAGCTTGGAAGGGTTACGTTATGGTACAGCCATTAGGATGGAATACTATATGGTTCCATCTGATAATTTTAAGTGACATTAAAAAGAAATGTAAATGACATGGGGAGCTATTCATTCCATTGTGTTTTACATAAAAACTAGGCTCAAACTCTATATCTAGTACAATCCCAACTATGCTTATAAATATGTGCACAAACATAAAACGATAAGTAATGCAATACATCAAAATATTAAAAGTTGCCACCTTTACATGGTAGCGTTATGATTGACTTGTTTTCTTCTCTGTTTCTAAGTTTTCCGCAGTGAGCATTAGTGTATCATGAAGGTACTCAAAAAACACTTGCACTAGCTAGCGTGTGTGTAATTGTGAATGCAGAGTGAAAGGAAGGGGAGAGGGAATGGAAGGCAGATTTGCTTTCTGCTCCCCCGACGGCTGCAAGAGGCATGTGGCCGGACCGCAGGGGAGAGGATTCCGCAGGGAAGCTGACTTCTTTGAGCATCAGTACACAGCACATTTCCTTAGAATATGGACAAAGTAAATGAACATATTTGTTTCAGGCTAATCTAGAAGTTTGGAATTTTTAGATCTTCCCTAAACCATAAAATCATAATAGTCCAAGGCTCCAGCCATAAAACATTTGAGAATAAATCTCTCACAAAATTACATTTAGAATAGATAAGAAAGTCAATAGCATCTGATGACAAATTCAGTGATTTGCCCAAATGTAGTCTGGATTTGTACTCAGAGAAATTTTAAATTTACTTTGAGTTGCTGTGTTCCCTAACAATAGTAGAACCTGACTGAAAGCTGGGAATCTGGAGGAAGCTCCCACACAGCCCCAGGATGCCATATATACTGGCTGAAATGAACACCACGTCCTCATTGCTCTGTTTGCTTTCAGCCTGTCTTCCAGATCTTTCCTTGGTTTAATTTCAAGTTAAGGACTCTTTAAAGTTGAACTGTTTCCTTCCCTCCTTTTTTTTTCTTGTTCACTCTTCCCTTCCTTCAGATCTTCATTCAAAGGCCCTTCTCAATGAAGCCTCCGGGGGCCACCTTCTCTAAAAGGTTCTTCTCCCCATACCTCATTTCCCACTTCCCCACTTTACTTCTTTTCTCTACAATGGAAAATCTGGCATATCACCTATTTTACTTATTTATCATGTGACTCCCACACTAGCCTTGAAGCTCCATGAGGGAGGGACATTTAACTGATTTGTTCACTGCGGTATCCCCAAGGGCTAAGAACAGTGCCTGACATCTAATGGGGTATCAGATGTGCTGACTGCATGAAGGACTTGGGCATGTGTACATGTCAACAGAAAGCTGTGGGGGAGACAGAAGCAATAATTGATAGGCCGAGGTTACTGAAGACTGGAGATGAGGGGATCCCAAAGCAGGGAGGGGACAGCTAGGAAGGTCAGTGCACATGGAGGGGAGCTTGGAAGTGTGAAGCTGAGGGGCCAACTTCTAGCCTGCATGTGCTGTGGAGAAGGAAGCAAGTACAGGGGAAGGGGGAGGAATCAGAGACCTGTGCAGAGTGGAGAAAGTCTGAAATTGTCATTGTGGAGAGCTGACCAGAGAAACTGCTGGGCAGCTCGGAGAGCACCAGTGAATTAGTGATTGTGGAATTAATAATGGTATCGATATGCCTCCTACGTGCCATTTCTCCCGCAGCATCTGGTGTTGAGGAGCAGGCATGAGAGAGGGGATGGCAGACTCATTCAGGGCTGAGGTTTTGACAGACAGCTCTGATGGAGAGAAAGAAGGGCAAGGGAGTTAGGGTTACTTGGCAAGATCATTGCTGAAACAGCAAATCAAAGTAGCAAAGCTGGATATTAACGAAAGAGAAGAAAGGAAGGGGCTGAAAGACTGGAAGAGAGAAGAGCCAGGGATGCTAGAGGAAGATTTCCCTGGGGAGAAACCATGCTCAGAGCAGGATGCAGCAAGTAGAGGTTTGGGAGGAGGAGCAGTTCTTCATGCTGACAATACCCCAGGTGTGTGTGAGGAGTAGGGGGCCGTGATGGAGAGAGGGGCCAGTGTATCACGAAGACACCCAGGATGGGGCAGAGCTTAGAATCAGAAGAAAGAGTCAACCTGTAGTCTTAGGGAATATCAGAGCCCTTAAGAAATGAGGGAGCTGGCTGGGAGGTGAGGAGACAGCACGGCAGAGGGCAAGAGGTCAGCCGAATGACAGGAGCCTTAAAGGAACAAGGGTTTCATAAAGGGTGGAAGAGAAGTGTCTGGAAGCTGCAGGGGAATAAAAGGGAACGTGACCACATGACTTCTGGTCTTTTCAGCTCAAAAATTCTGACCCACTCAGGCAGGGTTACACCAAATTTTGTGAGTCCAAAATTTGGCCCTGGTTTTTAAGGGCACCACATTCCTGGCAGGACAGCAATGGCTTCCTCTTTGGGGCTGACCAAATCTACTCCTGGGTTTCCCTGTTGAAAAGCTACTCTTTGCCTTAAGGCAATTTGCAAATGGATGGAAAAGGCTGAAAAGACCCACTGTGCAGCCTGCCCTGTCAAGTGAGTGAGTTTTTGGAGAGCTCCCTCTGCATAAAGCTCAAAGAAGTTTGGCAAAAAAAAGCTGAAGTGAGCCTGAGTTGGCACTCTGACTGCCTGGGCTGGAACCTGGTCCCACCACTTATTAGCAGGGGTCCTTCAGCTAGTCCTTTAACCTCTCTGTGCCTCAGTTTCCTTATCTGTCAAACAGAGAAGTTAGATGGTGATGGAGTTTGGATGTGTTGTCCCCTCCAAAACTCATGTGGAAATTTGATCAACAATGTGGCAGTGTTGGAAACTGATTGAGTCACAGGGGATGGATTAGTGCTCTCCCTAAGTGGGAGGAGTAATGAGTGAGTTCTTGCTCTATTAGTTCCCACAAGAGTTAGTTGTTTATAGGACACTGGCACCTCCTCTCTCTTGCTTCCTCTCCCCATGTGATCTGCTTGTACTCACCAGCTGCCTGTCACTTTCCGCCATGAGTAGAAGCAGCCTGAGGCCCATGCCAGATGCAGCTGTCCCAGAATCGTAAGCCAAATAAACCTCTGTTCTTTATAAATTACCCAGTCTCAGGTATTGCTGTTATAGCAATACAGAATGGACTAATACAGATGGCCTACTTCAGAGGCACTAACACCACAGTTACAGCACCATCATCATCATCTGCAGGGTGTGGGAACATGCAAAGGGAAACAGGGCGGGCCCTGTCTGTGCCTCCCACTATCCACTCCCCCCCCCATCTCTTCCCTGAGAGCAGAAACTCAGCTTTGTTTGGGGATGACAATGTGCCCAGCTCAGTTCTCCCTTTCCCAGTCTTCCTTGCAGCCGCCACATGGACCAGTTCTGGCCAATGAAGGACAAACAGAAATCCCAGAGAGAAAGAGGTGGCTTTCTGGGGTAACTTTTGCTTTCTGATAAGAAGGAACAAACAGACTGATGCCATATTCCCCCTTCTAACTACCTTGGGTACAGAAGTGATGTGTAGAGCTGTGGCAATCATACTACAATCATGGGGCAAATGCCAGTGTTCTAAGGTGTGGAGAAGAAAGGAGCCTGGGTCCCCGCTGGCATGTTGGGTGGGTGAACCAAAGCTGGCAAGACCCTTGCTCTTGCTATGTGAGAAAAATTACGCCCAATTTGCTTAACTACTTTATTTGGGGTTTACCGTTAATTACAGATGGACACATTTCTTAAGGAAACAGGAGCTTAGAACGTCTCCTATTTAAAGGAGGCCCCTAGGAAAGCATTGCACACTCTAGATTCAGGTCATCTACCACTATCAGTGATTTTCAAAGAAAGTAATCAAATGCTAAAGGCCTTACCATGAACCCCATTTTTCTTTTCCAAATGGAATTTAAAGGGGTACCAATTAGGAATGGCAGGAGCACAAGCATACCGTGTGCATGAGGGCACGGTGGGGAGGCATTGCTCAGCAAAGAGGAGCTGCCACCTCACAGCTGAAAAGAAAGCAGGTAAGACCCCTTCCCTAAGCCTAGCCCATGGCCAAGGCTCTGCTGAGGACGAACCATCCAACAGGGTGAAGGAAAGGTGATCTGGCCAAGAATCACTGAACCTGGCTATTTAATTGCTCACTCATAAAAACCACAGAGCTGGTTCTGAATCATGGTAGTGGTCAATAACGTAAGTTTATTTAAGACTGCTATTGCCCTTTTATGCCAGTCACACTCCATCTATCCAAAAGCTTCTTAAACTGCCTTAAACGAACTCAATGGTTAGATTAGGCAAGCGCCTCTGCTTCCCTTCCCCCATCCAGCTCCTCGCCCCTACGGCAAGGAGGTAATTGGAAAAATGAGCTTTGAAATCAATCTCGTTCCTTGTAAAAGCAAAACAGAGAAGACACAACAGTGATGGAAAAAGCCAGATGATGACTTAAAAACAAAACAGAAGTTTGTCCCAGGCTTGTCACCACTGACACCCCTCACAATTCCTTCCTCGCCTGGGAGGGGCTGGAATACGACCCGTTTGCATCTTCTAGGCGGGTGATGACGGCAACTGGTCCCGCGGTTCCCCGCTAGTGGGCGGCCGGGGGTTCTGCAAGGTGCCCGAGCCTCCGAGGGTCGGCCCAGCTCGGGCCCCACACCGGCGCGCCCCGGGGCTCCCGGGCCCTCCCTCGCGCTGGGGCGCGGGCCCGACTCCCGCCCCGAGCCCCGGTCGCCCCGCCCGGCCCGCACTCACGCTCCACGTCGTGCAGCTTGGCCCGCTCCTCCTCCAGCTTGCCCTTGAGGCTCTCGGCCTCGCTCTTCAGCGACGCCAGCGTCTCGTTCTCGTGCAGCCCGTCGGTTGCCATCTTCGCGCGGGGAGGGAAGCGAGAGCGCGGACGCGTAAGCTGGCGGCGGAGGCCGGCGGGCGCAGCTCCAGCCGCCGCCCCTCCCCCGAGCGCCGCCCCGCCCTCCGGCGTGACGCGCCGGCCGCGGCCCCTCCGCGACCGCCCACCCCACGGCCTCCGCCGCCCCTCGGCGGCGCCGCGCCCGCGGCTGCGTGGCCGCGCACGCCACCCCGCAGAAGGCGGAGTGTGGTGCCCATTTTCCCGGCTGGAATACTGAGGCTCAGTGCTGATAACGTGACTCGCCGGAGGACGCGTACATAGGGGTGGGCCAAGCTGCGACTCCAACTCGGGACTGCCCTCTCCTGGGGAGCTTAGTGAAGTTCCAGCGACACAGACCTTGCTCCTCCTAACCCCCACGGCTGGAGGGGCGGCCGGTGGCCCTGGCTGCAGAGTGGACAAGAGAGGCGAGGGCGATGAGGCTCGGCCCGGCCTGACTCCAGGTAGTTCTGGTGCTCTCCCAACAACGAACCGGAAACTTTCTTCCTTTGTTGACTTAAATATCCGAAAAAAAAACTGCTTCTGGCTTCTAAGGAGCTCTGGGGTCTCTGCGGCATTAGGAGGCCCACCTTTAGTTTTGTTATTTCTTTCTTCACTCGGGAATTAGGTCCCTGGCCTGGGGCAGCAAAAGGAGGTGGAGGTGGGTCAGACCCGGGGTCGTGTCCCTTTTGAGGCCGCTTCCTCCTCTTGAGAATGAAGAGTTGCTACATACAGTTCTCTCAAGGACGCAAATTTAGTGACTTGTGGCAGACTCAAGCGTCCCCTTTCCCTCATCGCCTGATTCTCAGGCACTATTCTAAGTGCTTTAATGAATAACTCGTTTAATCCTCACAGGACTCACTCTGAATGGGTACTATTATCCCCATTTTACAGATGAGGAAACTGAGGCACAGAAAGGCTCAGTAATCAGGGAAAAGCAGGATTTGGACTGAGGTAGTCTGCCTTCAACACACCTCTGGACTTGTGTGATGACCCAACCCCAGCCTTGGTCCTTTCTGTGTGACCTTGCATGTGTTTGTGTGCAGAATGGGAAGGCAGATCAAGATCACAAGTTCTGGAGCGAACACGGCCAAGCAGAATCTTGAGCGCTGTCCCCACCTTCTTTGTACCCCATCCCTCCCTGAGGAACTCAGCCTCTCCTTGCTGTCCTGGGCCCTTTCTGTTAGGAAAGTTGTTAGGAATCTATACTAATGTATACGTAGCTGTCTTGCAGGTTAGATTCTGAGATCCTTGGTTTCCTTATCTGGAAAATCTACTTCATAGTATCTACTTGCTAGGGTTGTTATGAGAATGAAGATAATGTGAATGAAAACTCTTAGCAGTCTTCACCATACGTAGCAGATGCTTACTGACTGCCAGTTCCCCTCTCCCTGCTATTAATACAGGTTTATTCATCATACATCCTCAGCCTTTAGCATAATACTGGTATATGGTAGGTGCCGAGTTAAGGCTAGTTTATTAAATGACTGTATAAAACAGAATATGTAAAATATATAAATATTTGTAGTTAAAAATAAAAAATATAAATATATAAATGTTTTATATACATATGACTATATGAGTATATATGAAATTTTTAAAATAAGCAAATATATTACATCTGTTTCAGAGGTCGAAGAGCAAAAGGTTAAGAACACAGGCCATATCTAGATGCGACTGCCTGGGGTCAAACCCCAGCTCTGCTCTGTGGCCTGGGCTCAGGCTCTGTGTCTCAGGCTCCTTATCTGCAAATGGGGGGTAGCACCTTCATCCGACCATGTAAAGCATTCAGAGCATTGTGTGGCACACAATATCTTCTCGTTATTATGACTGAGGCTACCTGGTACACTTGAGCAGTTCACATGAAGTAATTTAAATGAGACGCTAGCGACGGGGGATACTTCTCAAGGGCCATCTTAGGAGGCCCAGGCAAGGCAGCATCCTCTCGTCACCTCAGCCCAGCGCCTCTTGGACAATTGTGGGATTCATATGCGTGGCTCAGAGTCTGCCTGTCTGTGGAGACCTGGGGTAGGTGGTGCTTCACACTGCTGTAAACCCTCCCTCCTCTAGGGGTTCTTTATGTAAAATAACCCCCAAACATCCTCCAATCTGGAAAGTCTACTGTCGAGAGATGAGGCCATGTATCTTTCAATGGCCAGGCAGTTTGCAAAATGTCCTACTGTACTTTGGTGTTAAGTCCTTTTTAGCAGTGAGGAAGCTGGAGATAAAAATTGAGGTCAGCTACATTTCAGCAGTGGTCGAGATTACAGGGTCACCCCCATTCATGAAAAGGATCCACTGGGGATCTGTGTCTACATAACCCCAAACACTTGGATGAAAAGTCAGCTGTCAGCCACTGGATGTCTCCTCAGCCAAAGGACGCTGACTATTTGGGAACCCCTGAGTGCCTGTGGTGGAGACAGCCAGACTCGAAGTCTGGAATTCTATGCTCCTACCCACAGAGGAGTTATGTGAAAAAAAAGAGTTAGATTAATAAATAGCAGGAGGGTGGAGCCCTAGAAAGCAGGCTTGTTTTGAGAACTAAATGTCCTCAGTTTTACAGTTTGCAAAGCCACATTTGAAACAAAATGTTCTGTAGCTAGAAGCCGACTTACACCAAGCCTAAAGAGTTATCAAAATTGCTACGCAGGGCTGGCCAGTTAGCTCAGTTGGTAGACCACGGCATTAGAACACTAGGGTCAGTGTTCTTTTCCCCGTACTGGCCAGCTGCCCCAAAACAAACAACCAAAATTACTCTGCTGTACCAAAGCCTTTTTATGTCACTCTGGGCTGTGTACTTGCTATTTGCTTTATGGGAATAATTTTTTAATGTAATCACTGTGAGGGGTTATAATGGAACCAGGAGGATAAAAAATGCCTTTCCTTTTCAGATGGATAAAATACAAAAGTCATCTTTCCTCACTTTAATATATGAGATTTTGTTTTGTTTTGTTTGTTTTTTTTCAATGTGTTGATAATGTGAGATTTCCAGTTGGGCTTTTCGGAAAGAGTGCTTTACCGCTTTTTACCAAGTGGGGCTCTGCTGAGCTGCACTGTGGTGTGCAGCTTTGCAAATCTTCTGAGATAGGACTAATTCCTAGGGTTTCAGCGATGTTGTGGGCATTTTTACTGCAATTTCTGAAGTCTGTGCATAGCCACTTCTGATAAGTACTTGGTTTTGTGTGCTTTGAAAAATGCCAGGATTGTGTTCGGTTCCTAGCTCTTGCTGAAGGCTCTGGCCCAAGGAACACTTTTTGAGCTTAATTGTGCTCCATACTGAGGCCCTGTATGGTTCAATCTTCAATCCAGCTGTACCCACGTACAGCTGGGACAGGGTCCTTGAAAAAGTGCTCCCAGACTGGTTATTTGCCAGAGTCTCTTTTGTTTGCTTGCCAAGCAGACTGGGAGAAAACAGAAGAAAACGGCATTAGCCCTAAGAAATAGTAATAGCTAAAACACTCATTTAGTACTTCCTGTGCTTGGGTACTGTTTTAAATACTTTAGCAAACAAACCCATTTGATCCTCACAAAACCCTATGGTATAGATGCTATTAGTATTCCTATTTTACAGATAGGAAAACAAGCTTCAGGAGGGAGGTGAGAACTGTTGGCACACACCTATCTATCAACATAGGATTTGAACCCAGGCAGTCAGAGTCCACACTGAGAACCCCCATGCTATACTGCCTCACCAGGCCCAGGCATACTGAAACGTATATATTGCATAAACTGGTTCTATGGCAACTCATCTGTCACAGTGCTCTCATTAGACATTATCTGAAGAACGGTAACTACTTAAAATTATAAAAAGTGGCACTTACAATTTCTGCACACATTGAACAGTAGCTGAGTTGTTGTGATTTCTTGAAAACTGGTCTCAGAGCCCTTTGTTTGAAACATTTGTCACAGGAGCCAAATACATTAACTAGAAAGGTCTGATCACACATCTTTTACCTAAGATGAAGCTGGAAAAAAAAAAAGTGGGGTGTGAGAAAAGCCAACCGTTTTCTAAAACGTCTTCCTTTTATCACGGTAGTTGCTCAGACCTCTACATGTGGGATAAAGAATATGCAGTTAATTTGTAACCCTCGATTTATTACAACACGCTGGGTCAACACAACTCATTTATTGAATCAGTGAGAATGCGTCCGACCATAGGTTTTCTGAACTTAACACGTTTAAAGCAGCTTCCAGTCACGCTTGATCTTTGCAGCACAGTATCAATTCCGTGGGGTTTCACAATGGAAAACATTGTTGTAATGGACACTATAATTTAAAACTTTTAAAAACATTCCTCTGTTTGGGGTGAACAAAAGGAGTAACGGAGTAAAGACACGAGTCAGCAAATGGCGAAGTGTGACCTAACCAAAGCCATGAGGCCAAGTACGTGTGGTGTTGGTTCCCTGCAAGGCAGGCAACCCACTTATTAAACATTTGACGGCCAAAGACCGAGGGTCCCTGGTGTTCACGCAGAAGTCAAAAGTCAGGCCCAGGCCACTGAAGGGAGGGCAGACTTGAGGAAGCAAAACCATCTAGTGGCTGAAAGTGCCGGCTCTGGCTGCTGGATCCTGCCCATTCCTGAGGCTGGTTACTTGACGTCTCTGAAGCTGTTTTCTAATCTGGCAAATGGAGATCTTAAAACCCACATCATACGGTTGTCAGAGGAATCACAAGAAACAGTGCATAAAGCACTTAGCTCAAGGTGGAAATGTAGCGAGTGCACCATGGAGGTCATGCTGCCCTGTGAGTGGCAGTGATTGCAGGAGCAGTGGCAGCCTGAGGAAGGAGGGGCAGGGCAGGGCTGCAGCTGGGGACACTAGGAGGAGCCAGAGGAGTCCACGGCGGCAGTTCTGCAGGCTCGGTGAGGGCCTGGACTGGAGCAGTGCAGTGAGATTGACCCGGACTGCGCTTAGGAGGGAGGCAAGGAAGCTGGACTCGGCCACTTGAGGGGTCGAGGAGAGGGAGGTATGTACAACATGGCCTAAGCTTCTGCTTGGGAGACTGAGGGTTATGGTGCCATGGCCGGAGATGGAGGATGAGGAAGTTAAGGAGGAAAGGAACAGCCGTCTTAGCCCCGTCAATTTAATAGGTATTCCACAGAGTGAGCCACATTAAGATTCAAAGAAATGACTGTCACCCTGAGTGTAGAGATGTTTTGGGGCGCTGGTCTGAACATTTCAACCGAGTCAAATTTGTCAGGGATGTGTCTGTAGGGGAGGTGGCAGTGGAGACACTTCTGAGAGGGAACATCTGCCATGCAGAGGTCACCATGGGGCTGGAGAGACAGGGGAGCTCATGCGTTAGGCTCAGCTCCCATAGCAAAGGGGCAGCCGGCACAGTTCCTGAGAACTCTAGGTGACAAAGGAGCAGAGGGCATCCCTTAGGGACAATGGATCACATGGAAACCAGCTACTGAGTCCCACCCCAGCTACTAGGGGTGCTTGGCCCTAGCCTCTCACAACCACCCAGGGAGGGCGCAGGACATCTATGTTACAGCTGAGGATTGCAGAGGGCTTAAATGCGTTCAAGTCAGCGGTGGAGCCTGCGTCTGTATGTAGTGGGACTCCACAGCCCTTATCGTGGAGCTAGCATGGTTAAGCTGCTCGGCTTTGTCACAAAATGTGAGTTAGAACTGCAACAGGACCTGCCCACCAAAGCCTGGGACTTGGGAAATGTTGTCCCTTATTCTCCAGTCCGGCAAAGGTGGCCAGTAACAAGGTCAGGCTGAGGACTCCGAGTAATAGCATTAGGACGGTCAGCCCTGGGTTTTAAACAAGAGAGCAAAGTCGTTCAAGTGGATTATTCCAGCATTTGTGCTTCTAGAAGTAGGTCAGAGAGAGAACGGACAGCAGGAAAACCAACTCAGTTAAGAGATTGTTATCATGTTCTAGAGAAGAGGAAATGAGCTCTGGACAGAGTAGCAGTACAGGAATAGAAGGGAGAGGAACCCAAACGACCAAGTAAAGAGGGACTAGAAGGATGGCTGGGAGTCATGGGAGATAAGGAAAAAGAGAAGTAGAAAAAATTGCCAATATCCCAGATCTGGATAGAGACATTGTTTTTCTTCTTAGACTGAATTTTAAATTTTTTCAAATTATAAAAGCTGCTTATAATGTCCATTATAAATAATTGGAAACAGGATATAAAAGGAAAAATAATCACCTACACACCCTATACCAACAAATGGCTGACTTGTTAGTGTTTTGTTTTCTTCTAGCATCTTCATAAGCATATATGTGTGTACTTTTTAAAAAATTGGGATTATTTGCCATACAATTTTCAAGTTTATTTTTTTGCTTAATAGTGTTTTTATCTTCACCTCACTGCATGTTTTTGGAAAACAACATTTTTTAATGGAGACTACAATTTTTGAGTTATATCAGTCTTTGGTCATATCACAGCAAGCGTTTTAGACCTGGTTAGTTAAACATGGGCAAGCTACAAACTAAATTTAAAGTATTTTTAAACTATACTATAAATGTTATACATGTTCATTCTAGAAAGTCTGGAAAAATCAAAAAGGTATAAGGAAGAATATAATCACCTATAATCCCATCTCCTAGAAAGATTTCACATTTTGGCGGATGCAAGAATAGATTTTTTTTTTTTTTTGTCTTTTTCATGACCGGTACTCAGCCAGTGAGTGCACTGGCCATTCCTATATAGGATCCGAACCCGCGTCGGGAGCGTCGCTGCGCTCCCAGCGCCACACTCTCCTGAGTGTGCCACGGGGTCGGCCCACAAGAATAGATTTTTAAGATGATTGCGGTCATACTGTTTATGTATAGTTTATATTTCTATATTTTGATCTTTTTCATTTAGTATTTATATCATGATCTAAATTTAATTTTAGTACATTCTATTATACTTGTCAATAATCCTTTTTATGATGAGGGAATTTTTCATAGCTAGAGCAAACTCTTCAATGAGCCTTTTGACAAGAAAAAGATAAAATGCCCCCAGTTTAACAAGTTTTGACATGAAGTTGCTCTGCAGTAGAAGTTCACAGAAACTTCTTAGGCCTTCCCCTAATAATCTTTTATGCCAAGCACAAAATGTCTTTGATGTCTGTTTTACCTAAATACATGGTGTAAAGATTACTAAACAAATACATGTTTATTTTGAAAACAATCAATACCAAAGATTAGAAAGTCAAAAATGAAAGTACCCATCAACTCCCTGCAGTCCCACTCCCCATATTTAGTTTGGTGTTTATTCATCCAGACTTTTCGGGCACAAACACATAGATACAGCTTTGTTAGTTATGCAAATGGGGCTGTTTAACTACTTGCTTTTTTCATCTAACTTATTCTGTTAATACTTATAGATCTTCTTTTTTGTTTTTTGTAATAGCTTCAGTATTATTCTATACCATGGAGTGTTATAATTTATTTAACCAACCTCCTACTTTTGGGTGTAAAGGGTATATCCAGGTTTTACTTTTAAAATAACATTTCGGTAACTCAGTTACAGATGGGCAAAAGAGCCCTCATACATTGCTGGTGGGAATGTGAAATGGGGTACCCGTACAGTGATGCGGCTGTGGAAAAATAGTTTGGCAGTTACGCAAAAAGTTAAATTATAGAGTTGTTACCACAGGACCCAGGAATTTCACTTCTATGCATATACTCAGGATAACTGAAAATGTATTTCACATAAAAACTTATATATTAAGTTTGTATTAGCATTATTATTAGCTCCAAAGTAGAAACAACTCAAGTGTCCACCAACTGATGAATGGATAAACAAAATGTGGTATATCCATACAGCAGGCTGTTACTGGGCAATAAAAAAGAATGAAGTTCTGTACAAGCTACAACATGGACCAACCTTGAAAACATTATCCATGAAAGGAGCCAGACACAAAAGGCCATAGATTGCATGATTTCATTTATACGAAATGTCCAGGACAGACAAATCCACAGAGACAGAAAGTAGATTAGTGGTTGCTGGGGGTAGGGGGCTGGTTGCTTAACAGGATTGAGGTTTCTCTTTGGGGGTAATGGAAATGCTCTGGAATTAGACAATGGTGAAGGTTGCATCCTTATAAATATATTAAAAACCACTGCAATATGCATTTTTATTTTTATTTTAATTTAATTTTATTTTTTAAAAAAGATGACCAGTAAGGGGATCTTAACCCTTGACTTGGTGTTGTCAGCACCACGCTCTGCCAAGTCAGCTAACCGGCCATCCCTATATAGGATCTGAACCCATGGCCTTGGTGTTATCAGCACCACACTCTCCCAAGTGAGTCATGGGCTGGCCCTGCAATATGCATTTTTAAATAGGTGAGTTTTATGTGGTGAGCATTATATCGCAATGAAAATTATTTTTAAAGTGGACAAAAGACTTGAACAGGCACTTCACAAGTGATGATATTCATATGATCAATAAACATCTAAAAAGGTGCTCAACAGCATTAGTCATCAAAGAAATGCAAATTAACAACCACATTGTGATACCACTACTTACCCACTGGAATACCTAAAATTAAAAAGACTGCAATGCTGGACAAGGATGTGGAGAACTGGAAGTGTCTTTCCTTGCAGGTGGGAGTATAAATTGGTACAATCACTTTGGAAAACTGGTTGTTGGTAGGACTGTACGTATATTCTATGACCCAGCAGTTCTACACCTGGATATATACTCAACAGAAATGAATGCTTATTGCCTCAAAAAACAAAACAAAACCATGAATAACAATGTCATAGCTTCATTCATAATTACCCCAAACTGGGAAAACCCAAATGTTCACCAAGAGTAGACTAGGTAAATTGTGATATGTTTATACAATAAAAAAGAATAAACTGCTGATAAACACAAAATAATGTGAATGTATCTCACAGACTTACTATAAAATGTTCAGTGTCAAAAACCTTTTTATTCCATAAACTGCACTGTGAAGCTTACGTTGTCATGTAAAGTATCACCTGCAGCAACTTTTAAAACTCATTAAATTGTTTTAAAGATGCCTAAGTTTTTTCCTGATGCCAATACTAATATATTTAAAAAACAAAATGCCTTTTTATTATTTCAAAATAAATTAACATGAATTGTAGAAAAATTAGAATTCACAGATTAACAGCAGCAAAAAACCCTTACTCGTGCTCCCATCTCGCAGAAAGACCCATTAACACTTCGGCATGTACACATCTGACACTTTTCTGAGCATTTAAGAAAGCCCGAGTATTCTAATTAAATGTTAACACAAACGTACCTTCCACAGAGGGAACACTTGTCGTGGAGGAGCAGAAAGGCAAGAAGTTGGAGCTGCAGGTGTGAACAGCTCACAGCTCACAGCTCACATCTAAGCTCCTTATCTGGGCATTACAGCTCAGCCTGCTTGGTGCCTCCCCACCGGCAGGGCAACCACTGCCATTTGCATCACCCACTCACCCCTGGAGGCTTCTGCCCATCCATGCTGCCAGGTCCTCTCATAATCCCCATGGACCACTTCTTGGGCCCAGTTCTCCGCCTTTTGCAGGAGGTAGAGTTTGGCAGGTTTGAGCTCTGTGAATCCAGACCTACTCCACTGAGCAAAACTAACATTCACCCATGATTCCATGTTATCAGCACCTCTCAATTTTGGCCACCCTTCTCATCTTCTGCTTTGTAGAACTGATCGAGACTGTGAGGTGAGCGCCTCCTTCTCCCCACTTCTCCATGCATAAACTCCACAGCCTACACAGGTCTCCTTGTCCCCAAATAAAATTACTCTTTCCCATGGCACCCTCCCCTGCCCCAATCCCTGCCACCTCCGGTAGGACTTTGCTCCTTCAGTTCTCTCCCTTCTCACCAGCATGAAGAT
Source organism: Cynocephalus volans (assembly GCF_027409185.1). Lineage (NCBI taxonomy): Eukaryota > Metazoa > Chordata > Mammalia > Dermoptera > Cynocephalidae > Cynocephalus > Cynocephalus volans. Next base: position 86,424,926 of record NC_084462.1, on the reverse strand, counting down.
GAGTGCAGGGATGAGTGTGATGTGGTACCCGCCCCCAGGAGCTCACAGGCCCACAGGGGAAACGGGCAACGTTGCTCCCAGCCCGGGGTAAGTGCTGTAAAGTAGGCGTGAACCCTGAGTTATGGGAGCTGAAAAGGAAGAGTGACGCGCCTCCTGGTGTGAGGAAGGTCTGGAAAGGGCACTGAGGCCATGATTGAGGATCAGAAACCTAGCCAACTCTCGGCCAAGCAGCCCTCATTCTGATGCGGTCTGAGAGCCCCGTGGAGACACAGCCTAGGCAGCACTTAAGACATCTTTACTTCCTCTCTAAACATTTTTACCTATTTTTAATGAGATATTATGAATCAGTAAAGATTCTAGCATCTATAAGTACAACCCTTAAGAAAGGCATAAAACGTGTGCACTTAAGAGACATGTAATCTCCTGGCAATGAAAAGAATCTGACCCAATTCATTCAAGGTAATTTATTTTATTGATAGAAGTATTACAAAGTTCTGCTTTTCACTTTTTCTTATACGATGTATTGAAATAAACTAAACACAATCATTTATAATATGAAAAGACATTATTGCCTAGTAGTGGGGTGATGTTGCTTCATCATCATGTATTATTCCCACTCCCAAGACATATGTCTGTATTCTAGAACCAAAGCTATTGCCTGTGACTGTCAGAAGCAGAAGGGGGCTGGTGTTCTGGGGGTGGTGCAGAAAAGTGAGGGGTCCTCAGGCCATAGGCTAGGAGTGCTCATCAAATGACATTTTATGCTACGAAAGGAAGAAACAAGGAGGTTTGGGGGGACAAGGAATAGCCAGCTCCATAAAAACTTAGAAAATACAGACTTCTCAAAAGGAGGAACAGACATAATTCTTCAGTTACTTTCATGAGAAAATTAAAAAATAAATATATTGGAATGTGGATTAGATAGAGAAAATCATTTGGGTTGCCTTTTAGAACTTAGTAATAAAAGATATTAAACAATGAAAAATTATGGTGACTATGTTGGCAGATAAAATTTAAAGAAATGTTCTTTCAGAAGAAAAAATGGTAAATGGCATGGCAATTAAGCTTTAATAATATATTAGTTTTAAATAGATATATACATAAACATACTTCATGATTCATTTCAGTTTGAATATTCTCTTAAAAATTAGAGGGGTCTGAAATAAGAAATTTTTTTTTATGCAGGGGCACTTTTAGTAAAAAGAGTCAATGAACCAACACCCTCCCCACTCCGAAGCAGGCATGGGGCAAGACGACCTCGTGGCAGGCCCTGGTGGCCAAAGGGCATTATTTTCTGGAAGACTCAGCCCTGGAACCCACTTGTGGCTTCATCAATATACCTGGGCTTCACATGAACCTTAGAGAACTTGGGAGCCACTGTATCCCCAGATCTCACTCCCTCTGAGTAGAGCCCTGTCACAAGATAGGATAGACTAAGAGGCCCCTGGAAGAAAACATAAGCCTTCCACAAATTCCAAATAAAAGCCAGCTGGGATTGCAAAGCTAAACAGGGCCTTTCCAATGACAGCTGGTGTGTGTTAATTCTTACCAAATTACAGTGGCAGCACCATCTCCGTAAGAGAGGATGTGGCCCAGTTGGGAGAGCTCTGTTTTCTTCCTTAAATCACATTCCAAGCATTTCCAGTTCCAATTAATAAGCCACATTCATGTAGGTTTTGAGGAAAAAGTGCATTGACTTTTCCTCCTGCTATAATCTATTGAGAAAGCCTAGCTTAAAACTGCTGGGGATCTGGATCATTTCCAGAGCATACGGAGAGGGGGTAAAAGGAAACGTGACTTGAAAGAGATATTTGGTATCCAACATCAACTGTGATGAATCCTCCCGGTTATTTAGGAGAGCCTGAAATTAGAACCAAATGAAAAATGAATAATGAAACCAGTGCATTCTGCTTTACTGCTATCTGGAAGTCAAGAGTAAGGAAAACACAACAACTCCATCTCTGGTGAAGAACGCCTTTCAAAATCATGTGAGATGACACATGTACAAGGACTTTTAACAGCACAGTTCCAAGGTGAAATAGTCTTTCCAGGGCTTCCAGATCAGTTCTAATGAACACTTACTTGCTCTGTTTCACTTCAGAAGTTAATTTCCCACAGGATGGACTGTTGTAAATCTGTTTTCTATTCTTATCTATTCTCATGACATAATTCTAAGCCCAAACATGACTAGATTTCAGGTATTACATTTTTACTGAACCCATCTTTCATCTTCATTCAGTGGTTTATAAACTTTTTTGGTCTCAGAACCCCTTTAAATTATTTAAGACTCCAAAGAGCTTTTGTGTATATGGGTATGACTATTGATATTTACCATATTAGTAATTAAAAACACTTAAAAAATATTTATTCATTCATTAAAATGATTATCCCAATACATGTTAAATATCATTTTCCAATACAAAACAAATTTAGTGAGAAGTGGTATTGTTTTATATTTTTGTAAATCTCTTTAATGTCTGACTTAATGAAAGACATATAAGATATAAGATATCAGATCTGCCTCTGCTTCCAATCTGTTGTGATGTGTTATTTTAGTTGAAGTATGTATATAAAATCCTGCCTCACACAGATATGTACTCGGAAAAAGGAAGAACCCCGAAAAGGGTCTCAACGACTCCCGGGATCCTTGAACCAAACTTTGAGATTTGCTGCCCTAGTTCATTAGGGGAGACACTTTAGGGATTATATAAGGCGAATGGACACATGGGTCACCCTGTTGCATTCAGCCTCTGTCCACTTGCATGTTACTCCAGGATGGATAAGAAACAAGACATGCTGATGTGAGTCATGGTTTTGGTGTTTTTATTCCCTTCCCACCAGGACTAAATGGATTCTAAAAACTGGGAGAATTTGACAGGGAAAAACTCCTGCTGCCTTTGAGCTGGGCGCACACTGAGTAATGTACTTTAATCCTGGGTTTCTATAATGTTAATTAAATATCAATACTTATGTGGTAAAATTAAAAGGCACATCCTTAAGGATCTCACCTGTACTTTGCGAACAAAGGATGGAGTCACTCTTTTCTCGAAGTCATCTATAGGTGTGTATGAATTAAGGATCTTTATGATCTGCAAACATAACATGGTGTTAGACCATGGAAAAGAGCAATTCTGTCCATGAAATAATGGTTCCAGTGGTTTGGGAACCGTTGGTAAACACAGGTAATTCTTTTATACTGTAATTTTGCTTAGGAACTATGTTTTATCTATTTATAAGAAAAGAGAAAACAAGGGAAGAAGAACATGGAAGGAAGCAAGGACAAATCACATAGTTAGACAACGGTCAGAGAACTCGCCCATTCCAGACTCCCCACCTCTCATTTGCCCACCCTAGTCACATAAACATCTGTGAGTTTAGTGGGCAGGAAACGCATCATTTACATTTTTGTGTTTTTCAGGCTGAGGGTTTGTATTTAATAAATACCTATTAGATACACGGATGGGATAACTATGCTCCCCAGAGAACAGGGTCAGATGTGCCCGCAGCTGGCTAAGCCAGGAAGGGCAATGCCAATCATACTGATCTGTCAGCAAAGATCCAGGGAGACAGCAAGCAAGCCTGGTCACCTGCACAGCAGACAGGGAGGTGCAGCATTCATAGATCTCCTTGGCATCACTGTCTGTGGTCTTCTTGACCTGAAGCAACCAGGCTGCCTGAGAGAGGGGCTCCAAAGTTTCCTTGGCTAAGCTATTTTGTAAATTCTTATCTTTAAGCCATTCTTCTAAGTAGCTGATGTTGCACCTGAAGTGAAAACCAGAGGAAAAAACACTTTAGGGAAGAGTGCCAAATCCCCCAGTGTGTCCCAAGAGGATAACAGAGTTTGCAGAGAACCTTAGGACCATGGTGCAGCAGTTTCTCATTTGTAACATGAAGGGCTTGGGCCAGATGATCAGCTCTCATGATCCATGGTTCTAAGGATCATAGTGGTCTAGGGTGAGGGGCTATAATAACAGCTATGTACTTGGTGGAAAATCTGAGCAAAGAATAGCGATTGCTATTAATTTACAAAGTAGAGTTTTGAAAATTTATTAAAGGAAAAAAGTGACACTTGAAGAGAAGACTTACATAGGTATAAAAAATCAATTTCTTTTCCTGAATTGGCAAAGATTTTCAATTGGTAGAAGGCTTTCTTTCAGTAGACTGGGGTTTTTAATTTTTGTTCTTGTCACTAATTATCACAGGTTTATGGGTTAAGAGGCGTGGAATTTTTAGTCCCACCAATCCACTGCATGAACTTGGGAAGTCAATCAACCTCTTTGCATACAATGAAAGGGCTGAGAACTCTCACATATTGCTAGTGGGAATGTAAAATGGTAAAGCTGCTGTAAAAACAGTTCGGTAGTTTTTCAAAATTAAACATAGAGTTACCATGTGACTCAGCAATTCCACTCCTCGATATATACTCAAGAGAACTGAAAACATGTCCACACAAAAACTTGTAACAAATGTTCACAGCAGCATTATTTCTAATAGTCCCCAAAGTGAAAACAACCCAAATACCTATCAGGTAAACAAACTGTGGTATATATCTATGCAATGGGATATTGTCCAGCAATAAAAAGGAATGAGGTGCTGATATCTATTATATGGATGAACCTCTAAAACATTATGCTAAGTGAAAGAAGCCATTTGCAAAAAACAACGTATTTTATGATTCCATTTATTTTAAAAATGTACAGAATAAGCAAATTTATGGAGAAAGAAAATATATTAGTGGTTGCCTAGGCTGGGGGTACAGAGTTGGGGGTGGGGTGGGATGTGGGTGGGGGATGAGAGTGGCTGCTAATGGGTATAAGATTTCTTTTTTGGAGTGATAGAAATGTTCTAAAATTACATTATGATGATGATTGCACACCTGCAAATATTCATGGGTGAACTTCATGGTATGTAAATTATATTTCAACGAAGCTGCTAAAAAAAAATTGTGTGGAACTAGGTGATCTCTAAAGTCAGTCCCAGCTCTGACCTTCCAGATTAGCAACTCCCCATAGGGGACTCCTTCCTGGTTGTAACACTGGGGCAGTCATGCTGAATTAACGTATTCCATAGGGATGTAATGAGTGCAAGTCACCTCTCTTGTCCTAGTCCCCCATCCCCCCTTTTTTTTTGTATTGTTACTTTTGTCTCATTAGTTTGAGATCTTATTACTTTCAGTTTTTATTGCAATAGATTCCTAATGGGCCTCCCATCTCACCTCTTCTAACCTACCCTATTCAGTCCTATCACAGTCCTCTCTAAATCTGAACTTCGACATGTTAATTCTCCCATTCACGAACGTGTGGTGGAGCTCCAGTTCTCAGTGAGAGTGCATGGGGCAGCTGTTTGAGGACTCTGAAAAGTAAACTGCACTGGGTGTACTGGGAAGATGGCCAGAGACAAGAGAACCTTCCTCCCCAATTGGAGGAGTTGTGACTTGGGAGGATGGGGTGAAGCCCACTGCTTTTTATCTCTCTCTGCCCACCCACCACTTGGCCCCAAGAGGGAGACAACTGTAGGAAGTCCACCGCAGAGCAAGTTAAGTAAAATTCCAGTTATCTGACTGAAGGACTGAAAAGGGGATCCCCAGAGAACCAGAAAGCACCAGGGATATGGTGGAGAGAAGGGGACTTGGGAATGCTTGGGAAAGTGGCTCCTTAAAGCAACTTATGAACCCGTGGGCTCACCCATGACCCTGTGCACGGATCTGATCCTAAGCAGCACACGTAAGATTTGTGAACTCAACTATGGGAAGGCCAACACCCCATTCCAGACTGGCCATTGTGTGTTACACACAGGACAGAATCAAATCATACCACAAAGGCTTTGAAAACTGAACTGATCTGGGAACCACATACAAAGTGGTTGGTTAGGACTTGCAGTGTGAACCCAAGTGGATTGTTGACCACAATTATAGAAATATCAACATTCTCCATAGGATTTAAAGACCCAGAGTCTTACAACACAATATTAAAAATGACCAGGATACAACAATTTAAAATTACTTGGCATATGAATAACCAGGAAAATCTCAACTCTTATTAAACAAGACAATAACAGATGTCATCCCCGAGACAACACAGATATTGGAATTGCCTGACAAAGTCTTAAGGAAGCTATCATAAAATGCTCCAAAAAGTAAATACAAACTTCCTTGAAATGAATGGAAAGATAGAAAGTCTCAGAAAAGAAATAGAAGATATAAACAAGAATCAAATGGAAATTTTAGAACTGAGAAAGATGGTAATAGAAATAAAAGAACTCACTGAATGGACTCAATGGCAGAATAGAGATGCCAGAGGAAAGAGTCAGTGAACTTGAAGGGATCAATAGAAATGATCTGATCTGAGCATCAGAGAGCAAACCTGAGAAAAAGGAACAGAACTTTAGAGACCTTGGGACAATAATGAAAGGTCTAACATTTGTGTTATTGGAGTTCCAGAGGAGAGGAGAAAGAGTATGAAGCAGACAAAAAATGTGAAGAAATAATGCCTTGAAAACATCCCATATTGAGCAGAGGGTACAAACCTACAGATTTATGAAGCTCAGGGACACCCAAATAGGCTAAACCCAAAGAAACCCACATCCAGACACATCATAATCAAACCGGAAAACTAAAGACATAGAAAAAAATCTTGAAAGCAATCAGAGAAAAACTGTGCATTACCTGTAGATGAACAATAATTCAAATGACTATGGATTTTTCATCAGAAACCACCGAAGTGATACAAAAAGTGAAACAACATTTTTAAAGTGATGAAAGAAAAGAACTGTTGACCCAGAATTCTATATCTTGCAAAAATATCTTTCAGGAATGAAGGTAAAATGAAGACTTTTTAGATGAAAGAAAACTAAGAGAATTTATCGCCAGCAAACCTACTCTAAAAGGATTACTAAAAGAATTTCTTTGGACAGAAGGGAAATTATATCAAAATGAGACTTGAAAAAACTGATACTTGGAACATTAGGAGAAGAAGGAGCATTAGAAATGGTAAATATCGGGGCAGGTATAATAGACTATTTTCTCCTATTGAGTTCTTTAAAATATGTTTCATAGTTTAAAACAAAACGTATAACATTGTCTGGTAGAGTTTTTGATATACACCAAAATACATCACCATCATCAACATCCATAAGACAACTATAACATAAAGTGGGGAGAGTAAAGGGGACTGTGTGATGGCAGGATTTCCACATTCCACTTGATGTGGTAAATAGATTGTGAAAAGTGAAGTACGCATTCTTGAATCCCTAGAGCCACCACTAAAAATATATTTAAAGAGATATGGCAAGAACACAATTTATAAATTAGAAAGGTGTACTAAAAAATATTTGAATAACACAAAAGGAAGCAGAAAAGGAAACGACAGAAACAAAAACCAGAAGGAGGATATCAGTCAAGATGGTGGAACAGACTGTCCCCAGTGTCACTCTTTTCCACAAATCAAGCAACTAACAGCTATTAAAAAGTAACGACAGCCAAGCTGGGGCTGCTAGAGATCAGGGGAAGAGGGGAGAGAGACCTGCAGAGTACATGAAGGCGGGAGAAACCACATTGAGAGAAAGAAAGAACTGCTCGGACTGTTTTGAGCCCTGGCTGCTTCCAGGCTGACCCTGGTGAGTGCAAGGAGCAGGAGCTGGCAAAAGCTGCAGCTGTGCCCTTTGGATTAAATTGCTTGGAGGCTGCAAGGGGGGAAGAAGATCTTGGTGGCCCCCAGGCCAGCAAGACTACTAACAGGGTTTCCATGGGCCCACTAGGAGGAGCCACAACAACTGAAAGAAAGGAGCCACTCAGAGGCCAGTGAGTCATCACAAGGAACCAATGCACAGCCTGTCACATGGGAAGTTTTTGGAGCATGGTCAGTATGGGAGACAGGCCCACTGGCAGAACACTGAGGCACAGCAAAGACTGCTGATCTGCCCCCCAATCAGTGTAGGACCACTCAGTGGAGACTGGTCAGGAATATAGAACTGTAGGGAGTGCAGGTTGCTGAAAAGACTCAGGCACAGACCAGAGTTTCTACACAACTCACGAGACCTGGAAGTACCTATAAAGTCAACCATTAAAACTTGAGCTTCACAAAAAGCCTTCCCCAGGGAATCAGCAGCAAAGCAACAATTTAGCTCAACCACAGCGCTCAAGTGCTGGTCCCCACAGGAAGTTCTGCCATTTTAGAAGTAAGCAAAGAATAACAAATTAGTTCCAGTGCAGTTTAAGTGGTAGGAACAGCAAATAATCCAACACAGAACTGGAAGAAAAAGCAAAATATCCACAGACCAGAGACAAAGTTTGACATTAACTAATTAAGGTCTCACATCACCAAAGAACACCTATAAAACCTAGAAGGACCAGAAGTCCCCTGGGCTACTAAGCCAGGTAGGAGGGGAGGGAAGGGGGCCTCAGCCATGCCCCCTGACACCTGCAACCAGTCCCAAGGGTGGGGGCCAAGGGCCTCAGGCATGCACACTGACAACCACAGTAGCCAGCAATGACCACTGAGCCACCGCAGGAAGTGCTCTGGGCTCTCCTGAGCTGGGGGGGGTGGGGGGGCTGAGGGCCTCAACCATGCCCCCCTGACATCCACAACCAGCCCAGCAATGACCACTGAGCTGCCACAGGAAGCGCCCTGGGCTCCCGAGCTGGAGAAGTGGGGAGAAGGTGGGCAAGGGCTTCAGCCAAACCTCTCTGACATCTGCACCCAGTTCAGCAATGACTGGGCCACTGCTGGAAGCCCTCTGGCCTCCCATGCAGGAATGAGGGAGGTGCCACAGCCCTCAACTCTGCCCCTCCTCTTTCCTCCTCCTTCCAGCCTATTTCCTTTCTCTTTGCCCTCTTCTCTTCCACCCTAGCTGCCCCACAACAACGTCATGAATGTAAAAAAATATATATTAATAAATAAGCTTAAAAATAAATAAATAAACAAAAACCCAAAAAAGAGAAGGAATAGAAAATAATAAAATGGTAAACCTAAATCAATATATAACAATAATTAGATTAAAATGGTCTAAACATCCCAAGTAAGAAACAGGTTGACCGATTAGATTAAAAAAAAACCAAGTATATACTGCCTACAAGAAACTCACTTCAAAAATAACATAGGTAGGTTAAACGTAAAAGGATGGAAAAAGATATACCATGAAAACACTAATCAAAAGAATAGGGAGTGGCTACATTAATTTCAGGAAAGGAACACTTCAGGGAAGAGAAAATTACCCGGGAGGAATAAAGAGGGACACTACATGATGATAGGAGAGTCAATTCACTGAGAAGATGTAACAATTCTTAATATGTATGCATCTAACAATAGAACTTCAAAATACATAAAGCAAAAACTAACAGATTCAAAGAATGAACAAATCCATAATTATAGCTGGAGACTTCAACACTTCTCTTAATTAACAGAACTAGTAGAAAATCAGCAAGGACATGAAACTGAACACATTCATCAACAAACTGGTCTGACAATTATAGAACATCCTACCCAACTACAGCAGAATACACATTCCTTTCAATTAAGTGTGGACCATTCGCAAAAATAGACCATATTCTGGGTCATAAAAGTAAATTTTAATAAATTTAAAAGAATTAAAATACAAAAAGACTTTTTGTTTTGGTGGCTGGCCAGTGCAGGGATTGAATCCTGGACGTTGGTGTTATCAACACCACACTCTAACCAACTGAGGTGACCAGCCAGCCCCCCCCAAATTTTTTTTAACTGTAAAAATATTTAGAGTTTTTTATTTAAAAAATAAAACTGGGAAAGTCCTGGGCAAAATGGGATGGTTAGTTACTCTAGTATATCTATCGCATGTTTCAACTTGCATGCCCCTTCAGATATTTTTTGTGGTTATAAAAACATATAACATAAAATTTATCGTCTTAATCATTTTTAAGTTATAGTACAGTAGCGTTAACTATATGCACATCTCATCTTGCAAAACTGAAACTCCGTACCCATTGAACAACTCCTCTTCTCCCTCTCCCCTCAGTCTGTAGGAACCATTATTCTATTTCTGTTTCTAAGAGTTCAACTGACAAAGTATGTTCTGTGACCATAAGGGAACTAAACTAAATATCCATAACAGAAAGATAACAAGAAAGAGTCCAAACACTTGGAAATTAAACAACCCACTTCTAAATAATCCATGGGTCCAAGAGTAAGCCTCAAAAGGAAATTAGAATATATTTTGAACTGAACAGAAGTGAGAATACAACATATCAAAGTTTGTGGGATAGAGCTAAAATAATGCTTAGAGGGAAATTTATAGCATTAAATGCTTACGTTAGAAAAGAAGAAAGGTCTCAAAGTCAATCATCAAAGCTTCTACTTTAAGAAACTAGAAAAGCAGAGCAAAATAAATCCAAAGTAAGAAGAAATAAAATAATAAACACAATATCAGAAATCAATTAAATTAACAAGAAAGAGAAAAATCAATGAAACCAGAGATTGTTTCTTAGAAAAGATCAATTAATATTGATAAACCTGTAGCAAGACTGACTTGATAAAAGTGTAGCAAGGAAAAAAGGAGACACAGATTACCAATATCAGGAATGGAAAAGGGTATATCACTACAAATCCTGCAGAAATTAAAAAGGTTAACAAGGAAACATCATAAACAATTCTGTGTACATAAACTCAACAACTTAGATGAAATGCACCAATTCCTCGAAAACCACAAACTGCCAAAGCTCACCTAAGGTAAAATATATAACCTGAACAGTCCTACAACTATTATAGAAATTGAACTTATACTTTAAAGTCCTTTGAGAAAGAAGGAAATGTGTGGTGGCCGCCGCTGCTGAGAGACTAGTGCACGCATATCTCAGCCTGGCCTTCCACTCTTCCTCTGACCAATCTTTCTAGGTTCCCTTCGCTCCTGGTGTGCTCCATTCTAAGCGGGCTGTTCTTACTCTGCCTTTACTTTTCTTTCACTTCAGCCTGTGCTCATTCCTCTAATTCTTGGTCTGTTGAAATCCCACGTGTCCTTCAAGACCCAAATCAATGCCTTTCATATTCCCCAGATTTCTCACATCAGAAGGAAATGTATTCACCTGGGCCACGTTATCCTAGTTTCTAATAGAACTGTCTCCATGAGCCCTGCCTGGGCTTCTGTTGAAGATCACTGGGCAAACTAATCACAGTGACATTTGCTGTAAAAATGCTATTGTAGCGATTGTGAGATGCAGTTCCACATGAGGCATTATTTTTATAATTCATGACGAGGAATAAAAAAAGAACTAGATACTAGGAAAATCTTTATATCTTCCTAGGAACTGGTCTGCTTCACCATACCCAATAAAACCAAACCAACTGTTCTGTCTCACCATACCCAATAAAGCTGATCATGTTTGCTTTTTGTCCTGGCAGCAGGAAAGCCCAGACCCAGTTTTCAAGCTCCTCTGTCCACTGACTATACTTTTCTTTTCATTGGTCCTGGTTTTCTACTTGTGTTCCTGTTTTACTATTTTGATGCTCATATTTTCATTGTAAAGCCACCTCAAGTCTTTTGTAGGCCTTGTTTATGGCAGGAACTTAAAAAATATCTAAATGAATGCCTCTAAAACGCACATGCTTCTCAGAGCAAAGCACTGTAAAGCCTTCACTTCTCTGATGGTCACTTTCAGTTGGTGGAAGGAAAAAAGTACTAAGCACTTAAGGGGCAAACATCTGCTTGTCCTTAAAGAAGTTATTCTAAGACCTAGAGTCATGCATCTCCCTCGTGTCCTTACTCAGTCTTGGGCAACCTACTGATGGAGTGAGAGTTGAGTTTAGCAAAGGCTTTGATGGCACCTTTAGATTAATGACTTTACTTTAAATAGAGCTGAAACCTACCTCAGAGGGCTATTGGGCATCTGCTCAGAGCTTGTGAAACAAACAGAACTGTTTCCTTTTTCCATGAAGAGAGAGAGAGCCTCAGAGGCCAGTCCTTCTGAATATTCCTTCATATCTGAAAACCACAACCCGCTGTCACAGAAATTTGCCAGCCTAGTTTGTGGGGGTGGCCAACTCCAAGTTTCACTAATGCTAAAAAGGTACAATGGATGCCTCACACTTATTTCTTGGCTTAAGATATTTTCTTTGTCACCTTCCCTTACATTGTTACCATCACCACCACCGCAGGCTCTCATATCACTCACAGGTATCAAATTCTTGCACATATTGTAAGAATCTTAAATATCTACCCTATATTATGTGATTCCTAATCACTCAATCAGTGTTAGTTCATACAGTAGCTCAGAGTCCATGTTTCCTCAATTTAGAGGTAAAGAGTTCACAACTGTGGATTACTGTGTCTTCAGGATGAACTCCAAATGCCTTAGCGTGGCATTCCAGACATTCCCAGTCTGGGTCCAACCTACCTCTTTACCTCGGTCCTGCTGCTCCCCAAACAAACCTCTGCTTATTCTAAATAAAGCCTGAGCAGGCGTCAG